>NC_059203.1:45444813-45744813 GCF_020615455.1 Coregonus clupeaformis
ATTTGAATAACAAAGCATACAATGCACAAAATACACAGAAGATATGCAAATGTTATGGTCACATGCCAGTGGTGGTGTGATGCCATAAGCACCAGCCAGGGTATCTTAATGCCAGTCCTGTCTGTGGGGGATGGGGGTTCTTTTACAGTCCCTTTCATCTTTATACACTTATTGGGCACCAGGTTCAGCTCAGCTAATTGCCCATCATGTCAGAAAGACAGTCTAAATCACAGGGCTTTGTTCTGTGTTGCCTTCATTAAACACTACCTCCTGCACTTTCACTGATAGTAAGCTTTCCACTTTGAAATTAGGATTCATTTGTTACTCATATTGTAAATGTTGCTGACATCAAGTACTAATGAGTATGTTGTTACTTCAGAATGTGAGAAAACTTGTAAGGTGTTTTAACAGAACATTATTGTGTCTTTATCAACCCTTACAATAAAATATTTGAAAAAACACTTTTTTGCCCACATGAGTCAGACACAGGGTTTTCAGACACATGGTAGGTTCTACATGGATTTTTGACATGTATATTTTTCACGTTTATTTTTCACGTGACTCAGAAACATTTGACTCAGACACATTTCCCAACGATATTATAAGTTTCACTAGATCCCGGGTCTCCAATGGGAGAAGCCAATGTCTTGACCATTAAACCAAGCGGGTCAACACTTTTTCTCTTCCAATGGGTATTTATTATACATTTATCACAATCTCTGAATATTGACTGTTCGATTCAGAATAGGGCAGTCAAATGTTTAACATTTTTATCAAGTTGCAAAAATTTAGCTGTAATTTAAGATTTTTAAAATAAAAAGCATTACAAGAATATTGACGTCTTGATTTTGTCCAAAGTAACGGTTAGCAAAATCAGCTAAATTGATAAAGCACACTTTCTTTAACCTCAATCTCAACTTGTTTTGACATCGCATTGTTGTTTTTAGCTGTATCGATTATGTATTTTGGATGATTCAGTGTATTTTGATTAATGCGATTAATCACGATAAATAAAAAGTTAACTCGAGTTAACTGATTAACTCTAACAGCCCTAATTCTAAATAATCTCTTTATATAGAAGTATCTGTTTACATTCATTCCAAAAGCAAACATATTCACACATTTTCAAATACATTAAAATCCCTTTTAGGCCTGTGTATTAAATGTAACAAAAACCAATGGACAGCTAACTATAACAGAAGACCAACGTAAGAAGAAGAGACACGCGCTTGCTGCAGTAATACACTGAATGCCTCTCCTTAGTGGTAGCAATTGTTTTTCATGTGAACTTTCAATTCTACATGTGAAAATGAGATTTACACATGTGGAGTTTTCTTAGATGTGAAATTGCAAATGTGATTTTCTCATGTTAAAGGTCCAATGCATCCGTTTTTATCTCAATAGCAATCATTTATGGTTAACAATTAAATACTTTACTGTGATTGTTTTCAATTAAAATTGTCAAAAAGAAACAAGAATAGCCTCTTAGTAAAGAGCAATTTCTCAAGCAATAATTTTGCTAGGACTGTCTGGAAGTGGTCTGAGTGGGAAGGGGAAAACTGAAAACTAGCTGTTATTGGCAGAGAGGTTTGGAACTCTCATTGGTCTAATAACTAATTTACCGTCTAGTGATGTCACCAGGCAGGCAAAAACTCCATCCCACCATAACAGGCTGATATTTCAGGCTGTCTTTTCAAACAGCTCTTACACTAAAATGGCATCATCATCATTTTCACAATTTCACAGTATTTTTCCAACCTCATAGTGTGGGAATATACACTGAGTGTACAAAACATTAGGAACATGCTTTTTCCATGACATAGACTGACCAGGTAAATCCAGGATAAATCTACTGTATGATCCCTTATTGATGCCACTTGTTAAATCCACTTCAATCAGTGTAGATGAAGGGGAGGAGACCGGTTAAATAATGATTTTTAAGCCTTGAGACAATTGAGACATGGATTATGTATGTGTGCCATTCAGAGGGTGAATGGGCAAGACAAAAGATTAAGTGCCTTTAAACGGGGTTTGGTAGTAGGTTCCATGTGCACTGGTTTGAGTGTGTCAAGAACTGCAACGCTGCTGGGTTTTTCACGCTCAACAGTTTCCTGTGTGTATCAAGAATGGTCCACCACCCAAAGGACGTCCAGCCAACTTGACACAATTGTGGGAAGCATTGGAGTCAACATGGGCCAGCATCCCTGTGGAACGCTTTCGACAACTTGTAGAGTCCATGCCCCGAAGAATTTAGGATATTCTGAGGGCAAAAGGGGGTGCAACTCAATATTAGAAAGGTGTTCCTAATGTTTTTTACACTCAGTGGATATCAAACACAGGAAAATCACGTTTTTGACTGCACTGGGCCTTTAATGTTTTTCAAATGTGAAAACATGTTATTCTCCTCACAGGTGAAAAGGTGGGTTTAACATATGAACTCTAAATTTAATACATGTGAAAATATGGTTTTGCATGTGAAATTTAAGCTCAACATGTGAAAGCAACCATTTCACCTGTTTTTTTTTGTAAGGGAAGGTAAAAAGTTGTTTATGGAATGTTATACTGTACTCATGGTACCCTAAAGAATGATCTTTCTCTCTGAGCAGTAAAGGAGAAAGAGGACCTCCACCCAGACCTTGAATCTCAGGGTATGCATGACGACACCTTCTGTGAATACAGGTAAATCACACCTCCAACCACCGTTACATCGAGAATTCAGACAACAGCTCATATTACATTGTACCCAATGTTTTGAATTGTATCACATCATATAATTATATCTCTGCATTTCTCCTGATTTAAAAGAAAACCCCACATGCATGAGCTATACACGGACCCTCACAGACATCCCTGTTCGAGACATGTGATGGGCTGAGTAACATGTAGGCTAAACATGTATGTGGTAAACAGCAACAAACACCCCTGTTGTTGTTGACGAATCAGTGATGTTGATGTGGTATCACCCTATAGGGTGCATTGTGATTAGGTAGATGTGTGGTGGTAGAGCTCAGCTCATTAGCAGGAACAGCCTCATTGTTCAGATGTTCCTAATTGTTTCTGAATGGAGCTCAATGAAGGATGGCTGCCTGGCCGCAACACAACCTAGCAGGAGGCTAAAACCAATCTGTGTAATTGAATGCAGCTCGTCTCTGGGGCAGTAATATCTGTGCTCTATTCATTAATCCTCCACTGGTTGGATTCAGAACACACTAACAGAGTGAAACTCAGAGACCCACACTCCACTCCAATCAGTAGAGTCTCACACTCAGAACCTAAATTGGTGTTATGAATCAAAAGTAGCCAAGACATCTTTCCTCATGTGGTCACAGTAAAGTTGAGAAGTAGAGTGGTGTGTATGGTCCTTAAAATATATGGCCCCCAATGTCAGACCACGGGAAAGCACATTTATTGTATTGAACACTATATCAGCCCGACATCCGCATCAATACCCTGTCTTCTTTAAATCACCCCATTCATTGTCACATACAGTACATTGATATACTGTACATGTATAGTTTAAGTACACTTGACATGAGTGCCCCTTACTAGTGCACATATTTGATCATTTTTTCTTCCATCAGTCAGTCAGAGGTAAACATTGCTGCCAAATCACCGAAGCTCTTCATTGAAGCTTTATGGGTTCAAACCTGCCTGTGTCCCTGTCCTCACCAGTAAAGCCTATTGAGTTAAGCCATGAGTGAAATTAGGTGGATTTTAAATCCCCTGTCTTTTTGCCATCGTGTTGTGACACAGTGACAACGATGAGAAGCCACTGAAGGGCAGCCAGCACTCTCTAAGCGGACAGATCAAAGCAGAGGACAGTGGGGACAGCCTGGTGGACTATGGGGATGAGGACGTCCAGTTCAACGAGGATGGCTCCTTTATCGGCGAGTACGCTGGACGCAAGGAAAAAAGGGTGTCCATGGAAGTCAAAGGAACCCCCAATCAGAGCAAAGCGTAAGAGAAAGGAAATGGGGCCATCATCCATCCTTAGGACAACACTTTCATCAGACTGGTGGAGGGGGGGACATAAAGGAAGTACATGACATCATCCATACCAAGCACAATCTCATGTGAAATGTAATGTGTCATTGTCAGCTGCACTGCCATCTTCATTTTATAAAGCTTGTTCTTTTATCAAACTGTAACAGAATGCATCATTTCGAAATGTATATATTATTGTATGTGTGGAGTGTTTTATATTACTGCAAATCAGTGAAAACCTTTGAGGCTTTTGCATTTTTTTGTCAAATGCAACAACTGTTTGTAATCCACTCAAATATAAAAGGAAGAAAATAAGAAAAGTCCAGTCCATATTGCTCCTTGTGTTATACTGCCAGGTCTCTCATTCCCAGTCATCTTTTAGCAAACAACACGTGTTAGTGAGCATATGATGTCTGTCTTGTTCAGTTGAAGCAAATATTATTGACATTTTATATTTGAAATGCATTCATTAAATATGATTTTAATATGTGTACAAAAGTTGTTTATTAACTTATTTCCTGGTTTTATACATGACAAAATAATAACAAAATGGATGCCTCAGTTATATCACATGATGAAATACACAAAAGACCTAAGGCAGGTGGGTCATTCCACTGATTAGGTGCCTTTTGAGTAGTGTAACTTGGTCAACATTATATATTTTTTAACCTAATTTCAATATTCTGTAATAAAGACCAAATGTTAAACTTAATAAAATAAAAAAATTATCCCATCTCAATAGGTTAAATAAATAAAAAATACTATAGTAAGTGCCTATTAAGTGCCAAATAACAGGTAGCTTAGTGGGTAAGAGCGTTGTGCCAGTAACCGAAAGGTCGCTGGTTCTAATCCCCGAGCCGACTAGGTGATAAATCTGGCGATGTGCCCTTAAGCAAGGCACTTAACCCTAATTGCTCATGTAAGTCGCTCTGGATAAGAGCGTCTGCTAAATGACTAAAAATGTAAATGTAAAAAATAAAGTAACAGGGTTGACCGTAACAGGGTTGACGACTTAATCTTGAATCAGCCATAAATCCCCTTGTGACGGGGAATAGAAGCTTGATGTGTGCAACAGGGAAGGGCAATTGAATGCAAGCTTCACAAAAAATGTTTAATTATAGAAAAATGTCTAGCCTGTCTATCTGTAGATAACAGGGTTCATGTGTTATGCTCGACCCACTCAGTTTTACACCACAAAACACCAGAAACACCTGATTTTACACTATGATTTGACTATTATGTTCAATGTTTCTTTTGAAAAAAATATTTAAAAATGAATAGTTTCAATATATTAAAACGAGAGTTCAGTTCACATAACAGGGTTGACCTTAACATGAGGGACAGGTTTTTTTTTTTTTTTACCTTAAAATGAATCACTAATCACATTAAATATATAATCATTTTCAGAAATGAGTGTCAAAGCAACAAAATAACTAGGGCTTTACAATGATGGTGAAAACTTGGAGAAACGTTGGGGTTAAGTGGATTAAAATCACAGAGGATGCACAGAGCAACATGAATTTTATGTCTATTCATATAAAAAAAATCGGATTTATTGAATTTTCCATGTGGTCTATATTACAGGCCACTTCATTTAATATAACAGGCAATTCAATATTTGTGCACAATTTCTACTTAATATATCCAAGGGACACAAAAGGCACTCATTTCATGGAACGACCCAGGTGCTCTGAGAACGCTCAGTTGATAACGGAAAGTACGTATACTGTTGTTGTAGACATTTCCGATACAATTTCCAAGGTGAAGCTGTGATTCAGTGGTTTTATGTCAGCTCGCTACAACATGCAGACAATTATCAACCGAGTTACCGCTTCATCTAGTTCATCAACATACCAATTAAAGCATGGCTTAATGTTGTTCCAATGTTCTTAGAACAGCCTTGCTCATTACAACTTGCATGCCATTGTAGACACTGCCATTCAACTCCAAAAATGAACCATAGTAGGCCTGTTTTAAAGTCAACCTAAACGTTAACATGATGATTGCCTTCTATTGCATCTTTGTACAAATACATGTACAGCAATTGCATGTGTTTCAGAATGTTTGTGGATGTTTTTGATGTTATTAAATTGTTTCACTTTTCATAACCGTTGGCCATGGACTGACTGTCCGTCTTTAAACTGTATATAGAAAGAACACTTCAATTTAAATATAAACGATTTGTGCTTTGGGGTTTGTAATAAACTGAGCATTCTGCAGAAAGCTTTGAAATGCCATTACAACATCCACTGGTTGGGATGCAGAACATGACTATGCCTATGTTACAATGTGGTAAGTGTTCTGTCTGATGAACATTTTGTTGTAAACAATGCATAACACCATTGGGACATGAATGGGTATACTTTGTGTGGGGCTGATTCTGTTAAGTTACTGTAATTTACTGCATATTTACAGTAATCACTCAATTACATTTTTACCTCACATTGTGCCAAATTGTGTTGGAGCTTCTCTAATTCATAGATTATAGAATGCATATGTTTCTTTAGCTTTGAGTTTAGATATGTATTGACTTCATCAGGTGTTAATTAGGTAGGGACCTTCCTGATAAAGCAATATCATATGCAGAAACAGATCACACTCCAATCATGACAGACTTCAAATCAGACGTCTGAGAACGTGTTTCCAGAGTTGTAAGAACAGTGGGGGGGGAAATGTATTTGAAAAGGTATCACTTCAAGGTCATGCTTGTTTCCAAGGATGTTAATGGATTGTTTAAAACAACTTGTGCCTCAGGAGACTAACATGGGAAATCAAAGGGGTGGGCTCAGTCAGTGGATAAAGGAGCAGGGCTATAATCACATGGATAAGCAGATAGCAGAGAGTAAAGTATCACACTGCTCAGGTCATGATGGGTTGCCCTGTTCCATTTGACTGAACTTTACAAGTCACATTTCCTCCTGTGTGAAGGACCACGTTTGTTCTTTAGGACTCAGCAGACAAAATAAATATGTTAAAGAAAACTGCTATATATATATATATATATTTTACAGTTTATACATGAGGAACAGCTATATTGGTCAAAGATATGGTCCCTTGGATGGTATGTTACGATAAAATGTTTTTAGCTGTGAATAACCCACTACATTGTGCTCCCTTACCTCTAGTGTAATGTAATTGACTGTAGGGACTAGGACTGAGCCCCTGTGCTCGTGTTACTGAGGCTACTGAGGAATGAATGCAGGAGAGGAGAGGTCAATGACTCAGAACACAAGACGAACCTTTAAGAGCCCCAGTGAAGCCATAGAGAATTTTCAGACAAAGCACTCCCACAGCGTTTCATCTAAATCACTAGGAAAGTTATAAATAATGTACAACTCGGGTCAATGTCAGCATTTGCATAGAAGACCCAGCGCAGGAACAAATGGCTGGATTAAGTAGAGGAGAAATGGGCTCTCCCACACTATAAATCCTTTCCTGTGTCACCAGTTCTAGTTTGTTTCAGATATCCAGGTCCCAGCCGCTGGAGGAACCGAATAAGCAACTTGGTCTCAGAGCATTTCATATTATTCTGTACAAAAATCTATGATACTCCATTTAGTATGGTATGTAACGTGTAGTATGGTATGTATTAATTTGTGGATAATCATCACCTATTTCGTATGATATATTACGAATTACAATTTGTATTATATGTTACGAATTACAATTCGTATTATGTGTTACGAATTCTAGCTAGGTGGCTAACGTTAGCTAGCTGGCTAACGTTATCTAGGCTAGTGGTTAGGGTTAGGGTTAAGGTTAGGGTTAAGTTTAGGAGTTAGTTTAAAGGGTTAAGGTTAGGGTTAGGATTAGCTAAAAGGGTTAAGGTTAGGGGAAGGATTAGCTAACATGCTAAGTAGTTGCAAAGTAGCTAAAAAGTAGTAAAAGTTGCTAATTAGCTAAAATGTTGCTAGACGTTCACATTCTACATCCACCCATCCACCTTGTCCAACCACCCTGCTTTAATTTTTGCCTTAAGTACCCATCTGTCTTATGTAACCATACCAAACATATCATACTAATTTGAGTGTCCCAGATTTACATTCACTAGTCTATGAGACCGAGCTGGAATACAACAGGTGTAGACTTTACGTGAAATGTTTGCTTATTAGAGCCCTTCCTGAGTTAAAAATAATAATATGAAAAATAAAAATAGTAACACAAGAGGATTAAAATACACAAGAATGAAGCTATAAACAGGGAGTACCAGTACCATATCACTGTGCAGGGGTACGAGGTATTTGAGGTAGATACAGTGCATTCGGAAAGTATTTGGACCCTTGACTTGTTAAACATTTTGTTACATTAAAGCCTTATTCTAAAATGGACAGATTTTTTTTTTCAGTCATCAATCTACACACAATACCCACTCAGTACTTTGTTGAAGTGCCTTTGGCAGCGATTACAGCCTCAAGTCTTCTTGGGTATAACACTACAAGCACACCTGTATTTGGGGAGTTTTCCCCATTCTTCTGTGCAGATCCTCTTAAGCTCTGTCAGGTTGGATGGGGAGTGTTATGGCACAGCTATTTTAAGGTCTCTCCAGAGATGTTTGATCGGGGTTCATGTCCGGGCCACTCAAGGACTTGTCCCGAAGCTACTCCTGTGTTGTCTTGGCTGTGTGCTTAGGGTCATCTTTTCATTTGTATTTTTACCCCTTTTTCGTGATATCCAATTGGTAGTTACAGTCTTGTCCCATCGCTGCAACACCCCTACAGACTCGGGAGAGGTGAAGGTTGAGAGCCATGCGTCCTCCAAAACACAATCCTGCCAAGCCGCACTGCTTCTTGACACACTGCTCCCTTAACCCGGAAGCCAGCCGCACCAATGTGTCAGAGGAAACACCGTACAGCTGGCGACTGAAGTCAGCTTGCAGGTGCCCAGCCCGCCACAAGGAGTCGCTAGAGCGCGATGCGACAAGGAAATCCTGGCCGGCCAAACCCTCTCCTAACGACACTGGGCCAATTGTAAGTCGCCTCATAGGTCTCCCGGTCACAGCCGGCTGTGACACAGCCTGGGATCGAACCCGGGTTTGTAGTGATGCCTCAAGCACTGCGATGCAGTGCCTTAGAACGCTGCACCACTCGGGAGATGTGCTCAGGGTAGTTGTCTTGTTGGAAGGTGAACCTTTGCCCCAGTCTGAGGTCCTGAGCGCTCTGTGGCAGGTTTTCATCAAGGATCTCTCTGTACTTTGCGCCGTTCATCTTTCCCTCGATCCTGACTAGTCTCCCAGTCCCTGCTGCTGAAAAACATCCCCACAGCATGATGCTGCCACCACCATGCTTCACCGTAGGGATGGTGCCAGGTTTCCTCCGCTTGGCATTCAGGCCAAAGAGTTCAATTTTGGTTTCATCAGACCAGATAATCTTGTTTCAGATGGTCTGAGAGTGCTGCAGAGATTGGTGGAGCGCTGCAGAGATGGTTGTCCTTCTGGAAGGTTCTCCCATCTCCACAGAGGAACTCTAGAGCTCTGTCTGAGTGACCATAGGGTTCTTGGTCACCTCCCAGACCAAGGCCCTTCTCCCCCGATTGCTCAGTTTGGCCAGGCGGCCAGCTCTAGGGAGAGTCTTGGTGGTTCCAAACTTCTTCCATTTAAGAATGATGGAGTCCACTATGTTCTTGGGGACCTTCAATGCTGCAGAAATGTTTTGGTACCCTTCCCCAGATCTGTGCCTCGACACAATCCTGTCTCGGAGCTCTACGGACAATTCCTTCGACCTCATTGCTTGGTGTTTGCTCTGACATGCACTGTCAACTGTGGGACCTTATATAGACAGGTGTGTGCCTTTCCAAATCATGTCCAATCAATTGAATTTACCACAGGTGGACTCCAATCAAGTTGTAGAAACATCTCAAGGATGATCAATTGAAACAGGATGCACCTGAGCTCAATTTCGAGTCTCATAGCAAAGGGTCTGAATACTTATGTAAATAAGGTATTTCTGTTTTTTACTTGTAACAAATGTACAAACATTTCTAAAAACCCGGTTTTCGCTTTGTCATTATGGGGTATCGTGTAGATTGATTTAATCAATTTTAGAATAAGGTTGTAAAGTAACAAAATGTGGGAAAAGTCAAGTGGTCTGAATACTTTCCGAATGCGCTGTGTCCATAACGGCAGGGTAAAGTGACTAGACATCAGGATAGAAAATAATAAGAGTAAACAGTAGCAGCAGAAATATGATGAGTAATATGAATGTATGTGTGTGTGTGCATGTGTGTGTGTGGCATTAATGTTGGACCTGATTAATGTTTTTGCTGATATACTGGCATTCACATCATGAGGCCATTTTGTGAAATAATCAAGAACATTATGTAACTTTTTATACTTTGTTTCAGTTTAATTATATCTGTTCAAGCACACAGGAACAATTTGGAACAGTAGAAACTGTAAATGTCTTCCAGGGAAGGAGTAATCCTTTTCATCAAGTTTGCACAGTCATGGTTTAAATTGTCTTTGGGACTTGAAAGGACAGATATTTTGTTGCTTCATAATCTCCATTGACTTAAATGTAAAGTGTTGTTTTGAATTAAAGACCGAAACATTATCTGTGCCCAACAGGTTGATTTCCAAAGTAAATTTCCCAATTTGTCCCTAGCTAGTATACTTTCCGTATTTTCTGCATGAAAATGAACTCTTTCTGTCCCTCTTATTGTCTTAGCAAGAGTTAGTTACAGTCCATATTCATATTAATGTAAGGCAATCCTACATTACAAGTGTACTGAACTGAAGGGTGATTAATTTGGAGAGTGGCAAAAATGCTAATGCCTGTGCAGGCCTGTGACTCTCTCAAAGCTCTGATGCAGCTGGGACATCTAAGGGAATGATCTCAACACATCGTACTTACGCTGCAAATGAATTGATCCGCAGGTCTCTTGGAGCTGTCAGCAACTCACTTTGTATGAGGCCTTCATTCATCAACACATTTTCCATGTGAGCAGCAACTTTGGGGGGAGAAAAATAGAGCTAAACTTCTCTGCCCTGTCCTATTTGTTGCATAAATCCTGCTGCCAGCACTACTAGACATTTCAGGAAACAAATTATGGTCAGGGGGTGGTTAGAGCTTGCTGAGTGTCCCAGATGATTTGAAATGCATTTGGCCTGGCCTCTGAAAACTGTATTTCTGTTCTTCTGCTCTTCTGAGGGATATATAAAACGAAATTATTATATATGGTCCTGCGTGGCTCAATTGGTAGAACATGGTGCTTGCAATGTCAGGGTTGTGGGTTTGATTCCCGCCACACCAAAATGTATACACACACAATTGTCTGCTAAATGGTTTATTAGATATTTATTTATGATGTAATCATATGTATGTACTGCAATACCATTAATCAATATTTTTGGCCTAAATGGATTTAATCTTTATTATGAGAAGAAAGAAACTATCTGTGTAATGCAGGGGATGTCAAACTCATTCCATGGAGGGCCTAGTGTCTACTCGTTTTGGTTTTCCCTTTCAATTAAGAACTAGACAACCAGGTGAGGGGAGTTCCTTAATAATCAGTGAACTTAATTAATCAATCAAGTACAAGGGAGGAGCGAAATCCCGCAGACACTCGGCCCTCCGTGGAATGAGTTTGACAAGTGATGTAATGACTCAGGTCATTGAGGAGCAAAGTGTCTGCATTTCTGTCCAATTATCAACAGACCGGATGCATGCACTCTCACCTACAGACTTGGCATAAGCATTTGTGATGCTTCAGCCTTGACTTTCTAGTGGCCCTATAGTCTAACAGTAATGATGAGGTTAATGATGATTACAGAGACATCTCAAATATCTGGTACTGGCTCTTGATGGTGTGCAATCCAAACTGTTGTAGAACAGAGTGGCTTTTTCAGTAAAACTGTTTTTGTAGTTGTAACAGAGTATTTTCCTGAAGCTTTGAATGCTAGGACTAGGACATCTTCCCAGTATTTCTGGAGAAGCTGTGAAATGACCAACCACAGATTGACATATCTGGCACAGACAGATGCTGTACTGTGACTCTGGTAGCACTTATTTAGGAATGTAGGCTATGGAGGAACACATGGCACGGCAAAGGTAAATGGGTCCCCTTGGGAGGTGGACAGATGGGGGTATATCACACAACTAAGACGGCTCTGGGCTGCTCTGGAAACGGCCCAATACTGTAGCAGAGGTTTCTGCAGTTCAGACTGGGGTGACTCCGTGTTTGACCTGGAATCTCCGTTCATCTCTGGCCAAGTCTCCACACATCACCCTCTACTGTATGTGCATCAGCTTGTCTGTCTGTGTGGTCTCATGAGCAGCACAGTGTCTGTCCTCTAGGCAGTGCTACAGTATGGCCTGCTCTACTAGAGAACATGTTCCCCTAGCTTGTATAATCCATGGGTTTCATGAATGATAAAAAGTGTGAAATAAATTAATAAACAGCAACATTACCATACTACAGAGACCTTCCCTTATCACAAATGCACAAGTGGATGCATGCTTCGAATTGTATTTGCATATTTTACTCTCTTTGTCATTAAAACACAATGCAATCGAAAACATTTTTCCACACCCATTTACACTCCTGCCTTTATGTCTCTATGCAAGGCTCATATAGACTATCACCTGGAATAATGATGGATTTGCAGAATGTAATATGCACCCAATCAGGAATATGAATGACAGATACGTCCTCCTGAACATTAACATACTATTTGTGGAAATGATATGCAGGAACCTAAGAAATGCCCAAAGCTTAAGTGTAATAAAATAAATGTAATGTATTATTTATTGATATGCTGGGGCATTAAACAGCTTCTCGTTATTGTCCTAATGGTGTTCTGCAAATTCCTGCCCCTGGTCTTTAGGATTAGGATGATTCATTTTGCCAGAGTACTTTACAGATGGATAAATTCCCACTGGTTTTTAAATGCAGAAATATTTTCTTTACATTCAAGTACACCATGTCCACCTAATTTTATGAGCAATATCAATGTTAAGTGGTTGCTGTGCTGAATATTGCCAGCGCATTTCAACTGCACAGTGTAATGCAGCACCAATGAATGTGTTTGACAAATGTGTTACCAAAAATGAATTCAAAATTGTTTCATTACATTGCAGTCAAAAGTAATAGTGATAATATATGGCCTAATAATTCAGTTGTCCATGATTTGTTTTCATCTGTTTGATTTACAACAGGAATGGATTGGAATAAGAAGTCAAGCTTCAATGAAACATGTAGTACAGCTCCAAGATACAACAAAGTGGGCTAGCCAAGTAAAGTGAAATACTATTATTCCGATAAATAGAGTTAATTGGGCAAAACAGGTCCCTGGTTTATTGAGCAATAAATCAATTTGGTCTGCTCTCAGAGCACCAAGTGCAACATAGCACTAAAAGTGAATACCCCAAATGCTTATGATATTTTTGAAGAGATTTAATTTATGTTGATCAAATATTGAAAAGCATTGACTGGTCCTACAAATACTTCAAAATATAATGATGTTAATAAATGCCAATATAATGATTTGAGAAACAAACTGAACCTCATTTTAGAAAAAACTGAACTCATTGTGTCAATGAGACTTTCACTTTTACCAACAAGTCATTTATGTCTCAATTGTATTACACAGTTATTTCTCTGCAAGGAGCCTAATCTAAGATGTTTTGTGCTGCTATATCTTGTGTGAGGAGAGACACAGCACTGCCCCTGGCATCTCAGAAGACCTATAGTATATAAAGTATGTCTAACAACTTAATAACTTGAGTGGACATCGCCTCCAGCTCACAGCTGGCGAGGAGACCGCAAGAGGAGTGGTTCTCTGTGATCCAATCAGGTGAGGAGGCTGTTGTCTGCTGTGTGCTGGGCTGTTCAGCCAGCCTCCTGCACAGGGCTCCCCACCAGGGGCTGTCGACCACGCCGGAGGAGCAGAGGTGCTTACACATTCTGACCACATTTTTTATACCAGTTACTCCAGCATAAACTGAGCCAAAGTCCTACTATGCCACTTTAAAAAGCCCTCACACTAGAGAGGATCAGCTTCAGAGCACTACAATCAAGGCAATCCGGCTCAATCACTTTGACTTTCAGGGGTAAAAATGTTTATATATATATATGTAAATTGCTATGAAAATGAGGGCTGACACAATAATCATATTATTCTGTAATCAACAGTTATGGACATTAACTGTGAACGGAAAATAATCATAATAATCATAATACATGAATTTGAGGGGGGAGAGGGGATTTCAATGTAATTTTCATGTAAATATAGTTTACCTGATAGCAGTTTTCATTTTTACAAGAAGAGGGTATAGTTTGTAATTTTCTCAACGAGGACAGCAATCATTTTACGAGCAGTATGGCACGGTCGAGAGGAAAAGCTTTATTTCCTAAAGTTCTAAGCGGTCAAAACCATTTGTTTTTGAGACGGTCAAAACCATTTGTTTTTGTCACCAAAGCAGTGTTGTATTCATTACAATTATGACAATAACCATGATAATGTGCATGACAATTAAATTAGAATTTCATGAATCTAGCACAATGTATCATTAAATCATTTAAATTACCAGCTTTGCTGTGAAGATTATCGCAGATCTATCCTTTCACATGGCTCTGAAAAACGGGTAGGCCTATATAACATGATGTTATAGCATGATGCAGAGATCGGCTCTGCGCTGGCCTGGTACATTCAACTACCAGAAGAACCAGACTGGAATACACCTACCTGGGTAAAAGTTATTTACCACAATCACCCCCTCAATGACATTGATCTTCTCTTCATGAGAGCTGGCTGCTGAGACTTATCTGATTTTCAGAGCAGATGATCAGTTTTCTCTGTATAATTGACCTGGATCCTATTGTTTACATTATTCTACCCCAGAGCTGGAGTCTTGGATCTCACTGCTTGACATCCGTCCCTGATTTTTTTTGTTGTCTGACTTGAATAACTTACTGCAAACATGAACCCCCCATTTTCTCCATAACACAATTTGTCCACATGATAAAGCGTGTATTTGTTAGTAACTCATTTTTGACCAAATGTGCAGTTCCTGCTCTTTTGCTTGGTTGGGCAGAGTGCCCAGCTCATTATGTAACCTTCTCTGTTCTCTGACATGGCATTGATAACTGATTTAAGTAGACAACCATAATGCATAATTATGTACCACTAATCAATAGCCTAAATCGCCCATGACTCATACAGTATGACACAGACATAGACATGTAATAGTAATAACTGATCCACTCAGTATAGTCAGTGTGTTGAAAAGAAATCAAATGAAACATTAATTTGTTTGTTTTGTTATTGTTGTTTTTTCTCCACACACTACCGCACTTGAACAAAGTGTGCTAAATCACACAACTTAGTGAAGAAAAGAGAGCCATCTGGTATTTAAATCATAGTCCATAGAGAAAGATGATGCAAATCAAGCAGGATTTTAAAGGTCTCCTTTGTTGTGAAAATAAAATAAAATGTTTTCATCCAAGAGCGTTGGAGTTACAACTCATTGATAAGGTAATGATGTATACCACAGGTCAGGCAAGGAATGGAGGTAATGATGACAGTCATTTAACATATTTACTGGCATATACTGGACCACCATCTGCAATTTTATGGTTGATTTAGAATCGCTTTATCCTCTCTTTATAGCCAGGACTTCACAATCAATTGTGCATCAGGCATATTTTTATCATTACATGTCTGCTGAGCCAGCAGGGCTCATTTGATTGCCATAGTGAAATGCTTTTCTACCCTGCAATACAAATGTCCTCCATTTGAATTTATTTTTCAAAGGAAAAATCACTTTTTTATTGGCATGGCCAATACTCAACAACATTATTCTTCATTACTAGGTCATAAGGCATTGACCCCTTTATTTTTATATATTTTTTGGCACTGACTCTATGCACACTCACAGGACTCTACACACTCACTCACACACACTCATACTGACACTCCAACACACACTCACACACTTCATTTGCTCACAAACACATAAGACGCACATATATTCATACTGACTCTAAACACACGTATACATATTCACCTACAATCATCATATACGCTGCTGCTACTCCTGATGCCTAGTCACCTTAACCCTATACATATCTACCCCTATCACTCCAGTATCCCTGCACATTATATGGTTTTGGCACTGACCCTGGAACTGACCCTGTATATAGATTACTTACTTTCTCGTGTTCTTCTTATTTCTATTTCTCATGTGTTTTTGTTCTACTTTACTTAATTTTTTTCTACTATACAGTATATTGGGTAACACTGCATTTTAAGGGGTCCTTATTACAGTGTAATTACATGTGTAATTACACTGTAACAAGTATGGTAGTTAACTGTAACAACCAATAGTTACACTGTAATAACAACATTGCTGTGTGTAGTTACGAAGGTGTAACAATGGACGCTTGTTACCATGCATGTTAAATTCACAAATGTAGTGTTTTGTTTCTTCTCAGCTCTATCCAATTGTAACAACTGTCACAAAGGTTGTGACCCCTCGTGGATGCGCTGGGTGTCCGAGAGATTATGCCCAATAGGCTCTAATTACTTACCCACGAATATGCACTGTTCAAAATATTTTTGATAGCACTTGACACCAAAATAAAGTGTACTATCTGGGTTAATTTGGTCATCCCAGATGAGGAAAAACATTATTTCAAAGCATCGTACATGTAATGTTTGCCTAAGCACAATGTAATTACTAGGGGTTACACAGGATTTAGATAGTTAAAATGAAGTGTATCTTGAGGGGTACTTACTTGTAATTAATGTGTACTTATACAGCACACTACCCATCCTGACAACCTGGCCCTCATTTCAAAGCTTCATTTGGGTCATATATTTATTATTGTAGATAATAACTCCGAAATTGTAATTGTTTCCAATGAATCATACATATAAACATTGACAAGAATAGGAAAACTGATTGGCAGCTTGTGAATAGCTTTGCATATGTATGCATTTTGCTTTCATATGTAGACTGCAGTATATTTATCTTTGTTGATGATATTTAGCATGTATTATTTTAACAAATGTTTTTGATTCAAAGCTGCAATGAAACTCACACAACAATTTCCTGACATTCATTTACATTTGCGTGACTTATAACATCTGAAATGCTCCAATATGTCCATAAACAACCAGGAGCAGCATGTTGTGGCAACTCGCCATTCTCACACCCTTCACACATTTTACATTTACATTTTAGTCATTTAGCAGACGCTCTTATCCAGAGCGACTTACAGTTAGTGAGTGCATACCTTGGTTTTTTTATTTTTATTTTTCATACTGGCCCCCCGTGGGAATCGAACCCACAACCCTGGCGTTGCAAACGCCATGCTCTACCAACTGAGCTACATCCCTGCTGGCCATTCCCTCCCCTAGACGACGCTGGGCCAATTGTGCGCCGCCCCATGGGTCTCCCGGTCACGGCCAGCTACGACAGAGCCTGGATTCGAACCAGGATCTCTAGTGGCACAGCTAGCACTGCGATGCAGTGCCTTAGACCACTGCGCCACTCGCCACTGCTCACACCCACTGAGCGACTGAGTGCTCCAGGAGATTAGGCACAGGACTAGTATTTGTGCAGACAATAAGGCAGATTGAGAAAACAATGCCGAGGTGGTTATTAAAAACAGCCATTCTCGATAAAGGTGACTAAGAAGTCACAAATCTGAGATAAATGATCAATAGTTAATAAAACATTTCTCCAATCCAAGTTCCATTGCCTTTTTATAGTTGATGTCTAACAGCCAGTAAGTAATTCACACAGAATTAGCAAGACAATAAATGTGTTGAAGCAAAAGAGATTGAAATGTTTATGGATTTGAAATTGCTTAGTTTACTACAACACGTTTAATTCCATATGATTTTGATATGAAATATGAGCTAGAACTTCACCAAGTCTTCAAACACAATACGAAATTCAGCAGTAAAGTCAGTCACCAGAGAATGAGGTTGAGATTTTTCAGCATCTGCCAAAAAGGCATTTGATGACTGGAGAGGTTTTCAAACCATTTTGGACAATGGAGGACTTCAGTTCCAATATTGTGACAGAGGGCTTTAGACCTGAAACCAAGGCTACCGAGCATTATATTATATTGGTGCCATAAAAATACCTTTAGCAAGTGAGTGGGATTGTAACACCCCTTGAGTCATTGAGAATGTAGAGCTTCAAGGCCTATTTGGAGTAGTCCTGGTATACACTGTCTTACAGTCAAACCGTCATACAATTCTTTGAAATGTGTTTATTTTTTCTTCCTTAGAAAGACAAGGACAGGTTATGTTGAGCCTGGGTATTTAAGGTATAGCCAGACACATGGCCATGGAAGAGTGCTCTTCTGACTGAGAGGCCTGCTGTCTGTCTGCTTACCTTGGAGGCAATCTCTTTGACTGATATCCTTTGGACAATTTGCCTTCCCCAACAAATATGATCCTTTCCTCTTGAGATTCTCTGTCTTCTCATATTTTACAGTAGCTCCAACTTCACATCTTTGATCCTTCGCACAGATTGTACACTGCTCAAAAAAATAAAGGGAACACTTAAACAACACAATGTAACTCCAAGTCAATCACACTTCTGTGAAATCAAACTGTCCACTTAGGAAGCAACACTAATTGACATTAAATTTCACATGCTGTTGTGCAAATGGAATAGACAATAGGCAATTAGCAAGACACCCCCAATAAAGGACTGGTTTTGCAGGTGGTGACCACAGACCACTTTTCAGTTCCTATGCTTCCTGGCTGATGTTTTGGTCACTTTTGAATGCTGGCGGTGCTTTCACTCTAGTGGTAGCATGAGACGGAGTCTACAACCCACACAAGTGGCTCAGGTAGTGCAGCTCATCCAGGATTGCACATCAATGCGAGCTGTGGCAAGAAGGTTTGCTGTGTCTGTCAGCGTAGTGTCCAGAGCATGGAGGCGCTACCAGGAGACAAGCCAGTACATCAGGAGACGTGGAGGAGGCCGTAGGAGGGCAACAACCCAGCAGCAGGACTGCTACCTCCGCCTTTGTGCAAGGAGGAGCAGGAGGAGCACTGCCAGAGCCCTGCAAAATGACCTCCAGCAGGCCACAAATGTGCATGTGTCTGCTCAAACGGTCAGAAACAGACTCCATGAGGGTGGTATGAGGGCCCGACGTCCACAGGTGGGGGGTTGTGCTTACAGCCCAACACCGTGCAGGACGTTTGGCATTTGCCAGAGAACACCAAGATTGGCAAATTCGCCACTGGCGCCCTGTGCTCTTCACAGATGAAAGCAGGTTCACACTGAGCACATGTGACAGACGTGACAGAGTCTGGAGATGCCGTGGAGAACGTTCTGCTGCCTGCAACATCCTCCAGCATGACCGGTTTGGCGGTGGGTCAGTCATGGTGTGGGGTGGCATTTCTTTGGGGGGCCGCACAGCCCTCCATGTGCTCGCCAGAGGTAGCCTGACTGCCATTAGGTACCGAGTTGAGATCCTCAGACCCCTTGTGAGACCATATGCTGGTGCGGTTGGCCCTGGGTTCCTCCTAATGCAAGACAATGCTAGACCTCATGTGGCTGGAGTGTGTCAGCAGTTCCTGCAAGAGGAAGGCATTGATGCTATGGACTGGCCCGCCCGTTCCCCAGACCTGAATCCAATTGAGCACATCTGGGACATCATGTCTCGCTCCATCCACCAACGCCACGTTGCACCACAGACTGTCCAGGAGTTGGCGGATGCTTTAGTCCAGGTCTGGGAGGAGATCCCTCAGGAGACCATCCGCCACCTCATCAGGAGCATGCCCAGGCGTTGTAGGGAGGTCATACAGGCACGTGGAGGCCACACACACTACTGAGCCTCATTTTGACTTGTTTTAAGGACATTACATCAAAGTTGGATCAGCCTGTAGTGTGGTTTTCCACTTTAATTTTGAGGGTGACTCCAAATCCAGACCTCCATGGGTTGATACATTTGATTTCCATTGATATTTTTTGTGTGATTTTGTTGTCAGCACATTCAACTATGTAAATAAAAAAGTATTTAATAAGATTATTTCATTCATTCAGATCTAGGATGTGTTATTTTAGTGTTCCCTTTATTTTTTTGAGCAGTGTATTTTGATTTAGCAGGTAATTCATATAAAAGGCAAGCTGAATAATCATTATGACTAAATGGTGAATTTACAGCAATATTAAATTCCTCCTCAGTGAATTTAATAAAAATAGTGAAACATTAAAAAAGTTATCCTTTTTAGATAAAACTATACTAAATGTATTGACGTCACCAAATAATTGATTAAAACACAGTTTTGCAATGAAGGTCTGCAGTAGCCTCAACAGCACTCTGTAGGGTAGCACCATGGTGCAGCCGGAGGACAGCTAGCTTCCGTCCTCCTCTTGGTATATTGACTTCAACACAAAACCCAGGAGGCTCATGGTTCTCACCCCCTTCCATAGACTTACACAGTAATTAAGACATCTTCCGGAGGA
Source organism: Coregonus clupeaformis (assembly GCF_020615455.1). Lineage (NCBI taxonomy): Eukaryota > Metazoa > Chordata > Actinopteri > Salmoniformes > Salmonidae > Coregonus > Coregonus clupeaformis. The sequence goes on from NC_059203.1 coordinate 45,465,231, forward strand.
CGTTCTCCAACCTATCAGAGCTCTTGCAGCATGAACTGACATGTTGTCCACCCAATCAAAGGATCAGAGAATGATCCTTTGTACTAAAAGCATAAGTTACAGATAGCTAGCACTGCAGTGCATAACATGTGATGAGTAGTTGACTCAAAGAGCGAGAAAGACAATAGTTGAACAGTTTTGAACAAATTAATTTCTTAAAAAACGAAGGAGATGCAAAAGAAAGAGAGCAAGCAAGAGAGAGAGAGATTTCGTTTTTTTTTTCACTTTCACTTTCACTTTCTTAGCTAGCAAATGCAGCTAGCTAGTTTAGCCTACTCAAACACCCGGCTCAAACAGAGGGATGCTATGTTAGCTAGCTGGCTATGACTATCCAACACGCACACTGGAACTCTTCCAAGTCAAGGTAAGCTTTTGGTTTTACTAATTTATTGCCACTGGGGCCCGCCGGTGTAACTGCTAAACTGCTTACTGACTGTACACTGTACTGCATGATTGTAGCAGGTTTACTAATGCGTTAGTTGTATTTGCTATGTTGACTATGACGTTACTTTAGCTAATATGGTGACAACGATGTAGGCTGTGTGTAGCGGTTATGATATGGTTTGGCTTGGAAAGTTTTTTTTGCCTGGTCACATACAGCTGATGTGTTGTGCATTGAAGTCCACAAGCGAAGCGAAAAGGTGAGAGGAGGAGAGCGCGTAGATGTGAGAAGGAATACAACATGGCTGCTATGAAAGTGAACTGTGTTTACGTATGATCAGGGGTGTATTCATTCCGCCGATTATGTTGAAAAAAAAATCTTAAACGGAAGCAAACTGAATTAAACGGGGATAAACATACCTGAATTCCTCCGATAGAAACTCTCGTTTGTAACTGTTGGACTAATGATTACACCCTATATCAGCTAGATGCAGGCAAGCGTGTGCAAGGCAGTATTGAATGTGTCACTGTCTGTCCATGTGTCACTGTCTGTCACCTCAAATTTTTAGCTCGACCTGTGTGCACCTATGTTGTAAACTTTCATTAATAAGCTAGGTTGTAGCAACCTCATGATGGGTATAGGGAATATTAGAGTATCATGTAGTAGCCTTAACCTTAACCTATCAATGTTACAATGAACTGGGTCAATGGAATATGAATGACATCCAATGACATCCAATATGCTGTAATAGAAATAAGGCCATGTTCATGAAAAAATAATAATCCTCCCTCATCTTAAAATGGCACCGACCACCACTGCTTTACAGAGTTGTACAATGTAAATGCATTTGCATTTATCTAAGCAAACAGATTAAACCTTTCACAGGTTTAACTTTTTACAGCTCCTTTAGTGAATTCATACATTTCCAACAAATTGTCTGTATAGTACATTATAATAACAACAGCATATGCATTGCACTACTTGTTACATCTTACACTCAACAAAGTGTAATCCAAGGTAAAAAATATGTTTTACAGTAATCCAAACATGACTTGTACTATTGAGGCTGAGGCATTGGAATGTGTTGTGGCACAACAAAGGTAATTTGGTGTGATAATCCATCCTTTGAATGGGATTACTGCTTTATCCTGTCCTAAAATTGCTTTTTTGGTGGCACAGAAAACTAATCACCAGCTGACCTCAACAAAGTAGAGAATCTAAATGGTCTAAACTTGTGTTCAAACTGTATTTGCATAATATTGTACTAGCTTTAGGAAATACAGACTACTAGCTATCTTGGCAGGCTAACACAACACATCCTTTCTTATAGATCTGATTACCACTGCTAATTTCAAAATATACAGTGCATTCGGAAAGTATTCAGACCCCTTGACTTTCTCCACATTTTGTTACGTTACAGCCTCATTCTAAAATGGATTAAAAAACACATTTTCTCATCAATCTACACAGAATACCCTTTGCTATGAGACTCGAAATTGAGCTCAGGTGCATCCTGTTTCCATTGATCATCCTTGAGATGTTTCTACAACTTGATTGTAGTCCACCTGTGGTAAATTCAATTGATTGGACATTATTGGAAAGGAACACACTTGTCTATATAAGGTCCCACAGTTGACAGTGCATGTCAGATCAAAAACCAAGCCACGAGGTCGAAGAATTGTCCGTAGAGCTCCGAGACAGGATTGTGTCGAGGCACAGATCTGGGGAATGGTACCAAAAAATGTCCGCAGCATTTCTTTTGGCAGTATTACTTTAGAGCCTTGTTGCAAACAGGATGCATGTTATGGAATATTTGTATTCTGTACAAGCTTCCTCCTTTTAATTCTGTAATTTAGGTTAGTATTGTGGATGTCACGCCTGCACCCGCTCCCCCTCCCTGGCGCTCAAGGGCGCCAGGCTGCCCATCATTACGCACACCAGTCACCATCGTTACGCGCATCTGCGCTCATTGGACTCACCTGGACTCCTTCACTTTGTTCATTGACCCTTCTATATCTGTCTGTTCCCCAGTTTGATCCCTGTATCTGCATTAATGTCGTTACGTTTCTCCTGTCCAGATCGAACCGAGATCGTTACAGAATGCATACACCAATATTGGAAGCATCAGGACGCTTTTTTTGTTTTGTTTTTTTGTTGGGGTTGGTGACGTCAGGTCCGGGTGCCGCGGCCGAAGGAACCGGGGGTGCCTCAGCTGGCTCGTCGGGCTTCCACGCCTTAGCTGGCTTGAGAGGTTTCCTTGCCTCGGTTGGCTCGGCAGGCTCCCATCCCACATCATGCCTCAGCCGGCTCATCAGGCTTCCACGCCTCAGCCGGCTCGTCAGTCTTCCACACCTCAGCCGGCTCGTCAGTCTTCCACGCCTCAGCCGGCTCGTCAGGTTTCCACGCGTCAGCCGGCTCGTCAGGTTTCCACGCCTCAGCCGGCTCGTCAGGTTTCCACGCCTCAGCCGGCTCGTCAGTCTTCCACGCCTCAGCCGGCTCGTCAGGTTTCCACGCCTCAGCCGGCTCGTCAGGTTTCCACGCCTCAGCCGGCTCGTCAGGTTTCCACGCCTCAGCCGGCTCGTCAGGTTTCCACGCCTCAGCCGGCTCGTCAGGTTTCCACGCCTCAGCCGGCTCGTCAGGTTTCCACGCCTCAGCCGGCTCGTCAGGTTTCCACGCCTCAGCCGGCTCGTCAGGCTTCCACGCCTCAGAACGCTCGTCAGGCTCCCACACCTCGGCCGGTTCATCAGGCTCGACAGGTTCTCGCGCCTCGGATGGCTCGTGAGGCTCCCATGCCTCGGCCAGCCAGTCAGGCTCGCCCACGTGGGACGTTGGGTGGCGTCCCTGAGGGGGGTACTGTCACACCAGGCTGCCCATCATTACGCACACTTGTCACCATCGTTACGCGCATCTGCGCTCATTGACTCACCTGGACTCCTTCACTTTGTTGATTGCCCCTTCTATATCTGTCTGTTCCCCAGCTTGATCCCCGTTTCTGCATTAATGTTGTTACGTTTCTCCTGTCCAGATGCTGTCTGTGTTTTGTTCCATGTCTTTTATTTATTAAATCATCACCCTGTACTTGCTTCCCGTCTCCCAGCATCTGTCGAGCCGAGATCCTTACAGTGGAGTAACTACAATTTTGTTGATCCATCCTCAGTTTTCTCCTATCACAGCCATTGAACTCTGTACCTGTTTTAAAGTCACCATTGGCCTCATGGTGAAATCCCTGAGTGGTTTCTTTCCTCTCCTGCAACTGAGTTAGGAAGCCTGTATCTTTGTAGTGACTGGGTGTATTGATACACCATCTAAAGTGTAATTAATAACTTCATCATGCTCAAATGGATATTCAATGTCTGCTTTTTTTTTTACCCATCTACCGATAGGTGCCATTCTTTGCAAGGCATTGGAAAACCTCACTGGTCTTTGTGGTTGAATCTGTGTTTGAAATGTACTGCTCGACTGAGGGACCTTACAGATAATTAATTGTATGTGTGGAGTACTGAGATGAGGTAGTCATTCAGAAATCATGCTGATCTGGCCTCCCGAGTGGTGCAGCGGTCTAAGGCATTGCATTGCGGTGCTAGAGGTGTCACTACAGACCCGGGTTCAATCCCAGGCTGTGTCGCAGCTGGCCGCGACCGGGAGACCCTTGAGGTGGTGCACAATTGACCCAGTGTCGTCCGGGTTGAAAAACGGGTAAAGAAAATGATGTTAATCACTATTATTGCACACAGAGTGAGTCCATGTGAGTTGTTAACATTTTTGTTCCTGAACTTATTTAGGCTTGCCATAATAAAGGGGTTGAATACTTATTGACTAGAGACATTTAAAAAAGAATAAGAATAATATATTTTTTTACATCCTCTTTGACATTATGAGGTATTGTGTGTAGGCCAGTGACAAAAAAAATCAAACAAAGCTGTAACACAACAAAATGTGGAAAAGATCAAGGGGTGTGAATACCTTCTGAAGGTACTGTATGAGCAGATCATCATGGAAAAAATATAGTTTAATTGTATTAGAGGATGACAAATTGAAACAATTTGATGCAGCTACTTATGAGGATAATGGTTAATGTAAGACAGCTTGTTTGGTTTTATTTTGATGGTTTGCTGAGTTGTGATTGATTAATGCTGGATTAGTGCTGTTTTTAACTTCCTGAATCTGTGATTAGTGTGAAGTTTAAACAGAAGTGACAGGTTACTATCCTGGCAATAAATGCAAAACATAAAAAAGCTATTTAGGCATTGGGTGTTTTTGGCATCTTAAAAACAGCACTTAAGTTGATAAACCTCAATACAATTAAGACAGTATGTTCTACCTAAAACAATTAGGTCTACTTGACTGTGTTCTTGACTTACAGTGAGGGAAAAAAGTATTTGATCCCCTGCTGATTTTGTACGTTTGCCCACTGACAAAGAAGTGATCAGTCTATAATTTTAATGGTAGGTTTATTTGAACAGTGAGAGACAGAATAACAAAACAAAAATCCAGAAGAACGCATGTCAAAATGTTATACATTTATTTGCATTTTAATGAGGGAAATAAGTATTTGACCCCCTCTCAATCAGAAAGATTTCTAGCTCCCAGGTGTCTTTTATACAGTTAACTGTCACGATCGTTTATAGACGGGACAGACCAAGGCGCAGCGTGATATGCATTCATGTTTATTTATATTGAATAAACACCACGACAAAACAACAAATGAAACGAAAAGTGAAGTCCAAGGTAGCACACAAACAACATACCTTACACGGAACAAGATCCCACAACCCACTAGTGCCAATAGGCTGCCTAAGTATGGTCCCAATCAGAGACAACGAGCGACAGCTGCCTCTGATTGGGAACCACACTGGCCAACATAGAAATAGACATACTAGATACTAAACCTTAGAACCAACACAACACGGAATATACACACCCTGACTCAACAAATAAACGTCCCCTGAGTCAGGGCGTGACATTAACGAGCTGAGATTAGGCGCACACTCTTAAAGTGTTCCTAATCTCAGCTTGTTACTTGTATAAAAGACACCTGTCCACAGAAGCAATCAATCAATCAGATTCCAAACTCTCCAGCATAGCCAAGACCAAAGAGCTCTCCAAGGATGTCAGGGACAAGATTGTAGACCTACACATGGCTGGAATGGGCAACAAGACCATCGCCAAGCAGCTTGGTGAGAAGGTGACAACAGTTGGTGCGATTACTCGCAAATGGAAGAAACACAAAAGAACTGTCAATCTCCCTCGGCCTGGGGCTCCATGTAAGATCTCACATCATGGAGTTGCAATGATCATGAGAACGGTGAGGAATCAGCCCAGAACTACACGGGAGGATCTTGTCAATGATCTCAAGGCAGCTGGGACCATAGTCACCAAGAAAACAATTGGTAACACACTACGCCGTGAAGGACTGAAATCCTGCAGCGCCCGCAAGGTCACCCTGCTCAAGAAAGCACATATACAGGCCCGTCTGAAGTTTGCCAATGAACATCTGAATGATTCAGAGGAGAACTGGGTGAAAGTGTTGTGGTCAGATGAGACCAAAATTGAGCTCTATGGCATCAACTCGACTCGCCGTGTTTGGAGGAGGAGGAATGCTGCCAATGACCCCAAGAACACCATCCCCACCGTCAAACATGGAGGTGGAAACATTTGGCTTTGGGGGTGTTTTTCTGCGAAGGGGACAGGACAACTTCACCGCATCAAAGGGACGGACGATGGACGGGGCCATGTACCGTCAAATCTTGGGTGAGAACCTCCTACCCTCAGCCAGGGCATTGAAAATGGGTCGTGGATGGGTATTCCAGCATGACAATGACCCAAAACACACGGCCAAGGCAACAAAGGAGTGGCTCACGAAGAAGCACATTAAGGTCCTGGAGTGGCCTAGCCAGTCTCCAGACCTTAATCCCATAGAAAATCTGTGGCGGGAGCTGAAGGTTCGAGTTGCCAAACGTCAGCCTTGAAACCTTAATGACTTGGAGAAGATCTGCAAAGAGGAGTGGGACAAAATCCCTCCTGAGATGTGTGCAAACCTGGTGGCCAACTACAACAAACGTCTGACCTCTGTGATTGCCATGAAGGGTTTTGCCACCAAGTACTAAATCATGTTTTGCAGAGGGTTCAAATACTTATTTCCCTCATTAAAATGCAAATCAATTTATAACATTTTTGACATGCATTTTTCTGGATTTTGTTGTTGTTATTCTGTCTCTCACTGTTAAAATCAAATCAAATCAAATCAAATCAAATTTTATTGGTCACATGAATACAACAGGTGCAGACATTACAGTGAAATGCTTACTTACAGCCCTTAACCAACAGTGCATTTATTTTTAACAAAAAAAGTAAAAATAAAACAACAACAAAAAAAGTGTTGAGAAAAAAAGAGCAGAAGTAAAATATATATAGAGGGGGGTACCGGTGCAAATAAACCTACCATTAAAATTGTAGACTGATCATGTCTTTGTCAGTGGGCAAACGTACAAAATCAGCAGGGGATCAAATACTTTTTTCCCTCACTGTATACCTTTCAGCTCCTAGTGGAGGAAAGAGCCTCAGCGGTGCATCTACAGCGAACTCTGTTCTGGGTGGTTTTCTTGACTACATTCCAGGTGGTTCCTGCCTTCTTCCTTTCTGTAAGATAGTTACAGGTGTGAGAAATTACAATTTGAATGATGAATTGACTTGCATTAGTTAATTAATTAGTGGATGATTGGCACAATTCATTTCAGTCTGCTGCCCACAAAAAGTGATACAGTCTATTGGTGTGGTGGGTTTGGTTTTAAGAGCCAGACACCCAAAACCCCTGCTTTTTGCTATATGGATAGAAACCAAAAACAACAATAAAACAGGGTTTACACAATAGGTCTTTCTGGTCATTGTTTCATCAACAAAATATGTCTGATATCACATTGACCTGGCAACCAATCGTAGGATTTGCTCCTTTGTCAACTTCCCTGCCCTGTCTCAATTTATTTTTATTGTCTTCGTGGTCCTCTGTAGCTCAATTGGTAGAGCATGGCGCTTGTAACGCCAGGGTAATGGGTTCGATCCCCGGGACCACCCATATGTAAAAATCTATGCACACATGACTGTAAGTCGCTTTGGATAAAAGTGTCTGCTAAATGGCGTATTATTAAGATTTATTACTAATGGAAAGCTTCTCTTTAAAAATCCCCCACTATTAGTAATCATTCATGCAATAGATGCCAGATTGCAAAGAACCCCCATTGCATAATAAGAGACAGGAACACAACGCTATCAGCATTTGTGACCCGATTCAGGATCATGGCCATTTGATGCTAATTCGTAATTCATAGTAGGGCAGTATTTTTATTTTATTTTGTGCAGAAATGTATTCTTGAACATGTGAAATTTCATCTGCCTTAACTACAAACTTGTATGGGATCCATAAATATGAATAAAACATTTAAATAATGAGTTTAGCCAAGGAGAAAGCATTGAGCTATATTGGGAGAAACAAGGCAGGATTCATGATTGGTTGATATAATGAAGAGGTTGGAAGGTAGAGACTACTTTCTGGAGGACAATGCCATGCTGACTCATGCCTTTACATGTACATTCTTATAGCGATGGGTGGGGCTAAGGCTTAAGAGGGTGTTAACGATGCTGAATGGCCATAAACAAAGAAGAACTCTCTAGAAAGTGTGAACATCTTTCAAGAGCATTTTTCTCATACTTGTCTCCAAAGTGCGATAGCACGTTTATCAAATTTCAAAGAAGCATAACCTACTTATTGAACAACTGCAGTGTATGATATACCATATACCAAGCTCTGAGTCTGTAAAAAAAAAGCCAATCTTGAAAATTTTACATAAGCTCACCTTCCTGAATTCAGTCACAGTTACTCAAATTACAAACAAGGCCAGACATCTTATCCCAACCTGCCAATTGAATACTCTATTACTGTGCTGATTGTTCAGAAGCTCAGACCAACCAGACAGAAAAGAGGCGTCATCACTGGTGTCATGCACTTCTTTTCTATAATATTTCTCGGATATTGGAAATCTATGCTTGTTAAATTTGAGAATTGAGGCTGATTGAGGCAATATTAATAAACAATACATCTGAATGCAAATGATGTATTTTGTCTGTGGAGAGATGGTGGGAAAGTGGGTCATTGTTAATGCAGAATTTTAATGACAAAGAAACACTCTTTACATTATTGGGACATCTCAATATGTCCATTCTTGTTCTCTTCTAATTTTAGCAAACAGTACATTAGCAGCTTTAGGTTTGATGAATGAGAGGGCAGCTTGGCTTGTAGATGTTGGTGCATCGAAACAGTGACAAATGGCTCTGGGCCTAGTGATTGCAAAGCACAGTCAACAGCGCTGGCGCTGCCTGCCACTGCCTCAAACAGACAAGCTTCCTATATACTACTCACTTCCACATCATTAATCTTATTCATGAGCTGATGAAACTGTCGGAAGCATACAGCAAGGAAGACATGGTGGTGTATTGTTAGGTAGGCCTACTGCAGCCTGCTAGTTCCTCATGTGTCACAAAGGGACCAATAAAAATGTTTGATGTATTCAGTCTGCACCAGTCTGACATTGTAACCACTACTACACAATGCCAAGCAAGGACAATATAATACTTAATTAAATGTAAATTATAGTTTAGTATAATAGTGTAGCAGAAATGATCATCCTAGATGGGGTCAGCTATAGCAAAGGGGGCTATGTGGAGTGTTCATGCCACACTGAATAAAATAATGAGCCAAACTACAATAATACACAAACTATCAGAAGAACACATAATTGTGAAGATAATTGCATCATTGCCTCAAACAAAACCTTGTTTTTATAAAGCCTCTATTAAAATGCATGTTAATGAAGAGTGTTTTCACCAGATAATCATTGCCTGCAGGTTGTGTGCAATGAGGTTAATTAGAATCCTACTTTAGACTGAAATATAATGATAAACTACATCTGCAATGGAAATAACACATCCATGTGTTATACTGCATACAAAAATATCACTGCTAGCACACATTTCCAGACTTTTCTTTGTAACAGTTGTATAAACAATATTTGGTCAAAAGTGACCTAGGTTTGGTTCACATGTTAACTTTCATGGTCAATTATCGTTGAAACAATGTTTATCCAACGTTTTCATAACTTGGGAGAGTAATTTCATAAATCCATAGCATCTAGGTTGATTCTCAAGGAATGGGGAAAAAATAGGCACAGCTAATTCTAGCGCAATTGTTCTGACATTTTTTTTTGTCAGAACCAAGAAATATCAGTTAGCAACTGATTTCAACCGTTATTCACCCACTCAAAAAGACAGCCAGAAGTTTTGGGAATTTCCAATGTGTTATCGTTTTGCTTCCAACCATCTAAAAGCACAACCAAATGTCAATGGAAAAACAATGTCAGATTTTTGGTTTAGTTGTCATCTAAATGTGTTATCACTGTGCTTTCAACCATTCAAAAGCACAACAAAGTTAAAATGGGAATACAATGCCATATATTTTGTATTTATACAACAACGTAATATGTTATCGCTGTGCTTCATGTAAGTCGCTCTGAATAAGAGCGTCTGCTAAATGACTAAAATGTAAAATGTAATAGCGCAACCAAAAGACCTGGATTGCAGTTGAGATTACATTAAAAGTGCATAGTGCACGTAATCAATGCTGTTCGAGATTCCTAGCAGATTATTACAGTAATTGTGAAGATCTCCAGACCTGCGACCTTTGCACGCTATCTTTAACATGCATACTTTTTATGATTACATAAGAAGACATGTATGGTTACAGGAACCTCAAAATGTGGCCATTTTAAGGTTGAATAAATATTGTTATATTAGTTTGTAAGATATCCTTAACTTTATGCTATTTACTGTAATACAAAAGTTATATTGAATTATGTTTGGTTTACAATGCAACCAAATATCAACATTTAAAAGAGATGTATCTAATGCTTGGATAGTTTCATCTGGCTAATTCCTATTCTTTAACCTTAATTTTTTGGTGACTAGTCTGGCTTTAATTTGTCTGACATAGTCTGGATTTAATTCCAGTTGGTCTACAAATGAAAGTAACTGTCCAGTGTTTCCAGATTTATATGAAATATTACCTATAATTAATTATAATATGAGTGAAATAGCTTTCCTTCCCCCCAAAATGTAATTAAGGATGTTAAAAACAACTTTTCTGTGTTGGAATGATGTGGGCATACCGCAACAACAGAATGGCATTGGCATATACCGGTCATAAAAAATATGAATGCGAGTAGACTGCTGATTGGCCAGCTCAGCCAATGAGCCAACATGACATCATGTTCTATGATGAAATAGCAAGCATTTTTTAAATGGTCTGTTTGAGATACAAGTTTGAAGTGGAGTTTTTGAAGTGTTTTTTCTCCAAAATATGAGTATAGGACGAGTCAACAACATTATTTAGATATGAGTTAACAGAATATGAACTTTTAAAAGTGAGATTTGCACTGGACAGTTACTTTAATAATGTATATGTTTTATTCAGGTCTCCACCTCAACCAACAATCTAAATTAAAGAATAGGATTAAATTAAATAAAACTTTATTTAAAGTGCATTTTAAATTTGATTTGATTTGGTCCTATTCTTTCACTTATATTTTTTGTTGAGATGGAGACGTGAATCCTACATATTAATTATTAACTTGAAGATCCGAATTACGTTCTGCGCATGTGTTTCTTTACCTATACTTTACACCAAAAAAATTTCTTGTCAACCTCCATTCACATTTTTCACTATCGATCATGAATGATAATTCTTCAAGTTTTACTGGTGAAATGTCCATGCAGCATCCGCATACCAACCAAAATGCATTTAGATCTTCTTGAGTTATACAGTGTTGTTTCGAATAGCCTACAGTGTTGTTTTGAATTATGTACAGTGAACGAAGTTTAGAGCAGATTGTGTTACAAACTGTAGCATAGTCTACCTGTGTTAAGTTTAAATCAAAGCACATATTTTGCCTAGTGGCTCGCGCTGTTGAGTTCTGGCCACATAAGAGTTTTGGCACGATCATCCTAAAATCTCATAAGAAATTAGGTGGTGTTTTTTGTCTTACAGTAATGTTATACTATGCAGGGTTGGGGAGTAACTGAATAAATATAATCAGTTACAGTAGGCTAGATGTTATCTGATTACAAAAAAAACGGTAACTAATCAGATATGATACCAGCAAAAATATTGTAATCAGATTACAGATACTTTTGAAAAACTAGATGATTACTTCTTGGATAACTTTTAAATTCAGAAATTATGTTTGCGGAGAAAAAAATACATTGTGACACCGTTCTGTTTTCTGAATGACATTCAATTCTGCATTGAAAAAAGGCGCAAGTTTAAGTTTGTTCCACAAAAGTAATCCGATTACATTACTGAGTTTGGGTAATCCAAAAGTTACGTTACTGATTACAATTTTGGACAGGTAACAAGTAACTGTAACTGATTAAATTTAGAATGTAACCTACCCAATCCTGATACTATGCTAATATATTTGCTTCTGTTATGCAGAATACTATGTGATCTTGCAAGCATTGATTCAGCTTTGATCTAACGTTATTAAACAAGCACCATTCGCCAGAGTAGCCTGTTCTCTATGAGTAGAGCAGAGACTGTGCATAAAGTAGAGAATCCCCCACATGCGCAAAAGCTTCGGGACCTATAGCTGCAGGGAAGAGGGATCCAGAAAAGTCGGATCTGCAGCCACTCTGTATCTTGTTTAAACCAATAGACTTTGACAGATGACACATCTTTGTGTCTGTCCCATTATGGCATATGTGAGAGCACAGGCAGCGCCATTGAGGCCAACTCCATTTTGAAGTAGTCCATTTTCTTCTTCAACTACTTCTATGAGTTGGTAAAGAAACTGAATGTGTGTTGTTTGATCAGGTATAAAGCCAAGGTTGGTGATTTACTGCCACCTGCAGTTATGGAATGTTTACTCACAAGTATAATTAATTGGCTGATCCCTCCTGATGACCTGGATGGAAATATATGATCCTTAACCCATAAGAAGTCCCACCCAGTTGACTAATTCAAAATGGTGAAAGTCCTCAATAGCACTGCCCATGCTAAAACAGGCTTTTGGGCACTAGAGTTGTCTAAGTCTATGTTTAAACCACATAGCTATTCAATTATATTTTTAAAAAACTGGCTGTGTCATCGTGAGACCCGAGATCACGGGAAGGCAGGAATACAGTCAAAACACGAAACAAATTTGAATCTGTGGTTTAGCAAATTAGCTACCAATGCTAAATATAGTAGATAAAATTAATTGGATATGTAAATTCAAGGATGCAGAACGGACATGTACAGCTAACTTCATTTGCTTACTGAATGTATTTCTTCTGGGAATCAAGACTACAGAGGTTGTTATGGATATATGAAATAAATGCAGTGGGATATGGACACATAAGCTTGACTTTAGGACACTCTTAAAGTATGAAAACGTTTGACAAAATGTGTTTCAATCCCCATAGAAAGTAGTCTATACAATGCTTATGTATGAAGAGAGAGGATTAAACTTCATGGGCTGGTCACCTTCTAGCTATGACTTGACTCTCTCCTGCTGGTTACAGCTGATTAGCCATCACCGTTTATGATTCATGGAGCCTGTTATTAAAAGTCTTATCAATGTGTTCAATTACAGTTTTGGGGATCCAGTAAGGTACTCTGAGGTATGTACAGTGGGGAAAAAAAGTATTTAGTCAGCCACCAATTGTGCAAGTTCTCCCACTTAAAAAGATGAGAGAGGCCTGTAATTTTCATCATAGGTACACGTCAACTATGACAGACAAATTGAGAAAAAAAAATCCGGAAAATCACATTGTAGGATTTTTAATGAATTTATTTGCAAATTATGGTGGAAAATAAGTATTTGGTCACCTACAAACAAGCAAGATTTCTGGCTCTCACAGACCTGTAACTTCTTCTTTAAGAGGCTCCTCTGTCCTCCACTCGTTACCTGTATTAATGGCACCTGTTTGAACTTGTTATCAGTATTAAAGACACCTGTCCACAACCTCAAACAGTCACACTCCAAACTCCACTATGGCCAAGACCAAAGAGCTGTCAAAGGACACCAGAAACAAAATTGTAGACCTGCACCAGGCTGGGAAGACTGAATCTGCAATAGGTAAGCAGCTTGGTTTGAAGAAATCAACTGTGGGAGCAATTATTAGGAAATGGAAGACATACAAGACCACTGATAATCTCCCTCGATCTGGGGCTCCACGCAAGATCTCACCCCGTGGGGTCAAAATGATCACAAGAACGGTGAGCAAAAATCCCAGAACCACACGGGGGGACCTAGTGAATGACCTGCAGAGAGCTGGGACCAAAGTAACAAAGCCTACCATCAGTAACACACTACGCCGCCAGGGACTCAAATCCTGCAGTGCCAGACGTGTCCCCCTGCTTAAACCAGTACATGTCCAGGGCCGTCTGAAGTTTGCTAGAGTGCATTTGGATGATCCAGAAGAGGATTGGGAGAATGTCATATGGTCAGATGAAACCAAAATGTAACTTTTTGGTAAAAACTCAACTCGTTGTGTTTGGAGGACAAAGAATGCTGAGTTGCATCCAAAGAACACCATACCTACTGTGAAGCATGGGGGTGGAAACATCATGCTTTGGGGCTGTTTTTCTGCAAAGGGACCAGGACGACTGATCCGTGTAAAGGAAAGAATGAATGGGGCCATGTATCGTGAGATTTTGAGTGAAAACCTCCTTCCATCAGCAAGGGCATTGAAGATGAAACGTGGCTGGGTCTTTCAGCATGACAATGATCCCAAACACACCGCCCGGGCAACGAAGGAGTGGCTTCGTAAGAAGCATTTCAAGGTCCTGGAGTGGCCTAGCCAGTCTCCAGATCTCAACCCCATAGAAAATCTTTGGAGGGAGTTGAAAGTCCGTGTTGCCCAGCGACAGCCCCAAAACATCACTGCTCTAGAGGAGATCTGCATGGAGGAATGGGCCAAAATACCAGCAACAGTGTGTGAAAACATTGTGAAGACTTACAGAAAACGTTTGACCTGTGTCATTGCCAACAAAGGGTATATAACAAAGTATTGAGAAACTTTTGTTATTGACCAAATACTTATTTTCCACCATAATTTGCAAATAAATTCATTAAAAATCCTACAATGTGATTTTCTGGATTTTTTTTCCTCATTTTGTCTGTCATAGTTGACGTGTACCTATGATGAAAATTACAGGCCTCTCTCATCTTTTTAAGTAGGAGAACTTGCACACTTGGTGTCTGACTAAATACTTTTTTTCCCCACTGTATATCCCCAATATTATGCTACAGTTACTAATGTGTATTTGTTTTTAATAAACCGAATGTACAGGCTACATTTCTTATTGTTTTGTACTGTACTGTACGCAGAAACTAGAGGCTTCTATTACATAGTTTGCAGGTTGAAGTTTCTTGTCATGAGTCTTGTCTTGGAGGCAGAGCTGAGCGATTGCCCTTAGATAGGCCAGCTGCAAAGTCAAAATTGGCTATATTGTAAAAATTCATGAAAACAAAAATGTGCTTTTTGGTCTTAATTTAAGGTTAGGGTTCGGCATTAGGGTTAGCAGTGTGGTTAAGGTTAGGGTTAATGACTTTATGACTTTGTGGCTGTACCAGCTAGTGACCACTCTGCAGAGCTGCCTTCAGAACAAGATTAATGACAAAAACTGCTAACCTGCGAGTAGTTTGAGCAGTCTCAAAGTCACAAGATATTATTTAAATAAGAAACCTCTCAACAAGTATGCTGTTTGATATACAGTACAATACCCCCAACATTTTTGTGGCTCTTTAGTGTATGATTATCAATATGGAGTGAGCAAATTACAGAAAATATAATATTATCATGTTATTTTTTAAAGTTTTGATCATGCAGTTTCATGTTTACCAAGGAGCTATTACTGTATGAAGAGCTCATTATTTCTCACTTAGTTTAGTCATGAATACAGACTAGTGGTTCTTTACAATGAACTTCATTGGAAGTTTACAGCGAGAGAGACTTGAATCAAGTGCACAATGTTCAATGATAGCGTCATGACCATGATTGACACAACTATTGAACAAAGTCACATGAAAAGGAAACGAAACAAACAATGCCTTGGAAAACCACAGCTACTTCATTTTCAGAGTAGTGCCCATGTTCCCAAAAGTAGCATATTTCATTTTTCTTATCTAGGCACTTTGAAGGCTGTCACTGGAGAACAGAACTGCTCTCAAGGATGAATTTGGGATTCATTCAGTCTCCTGAGGTGAAGTCCTTGCTTATTGAACAGTCCAGTAACCACGACTTCGAGTTGTGTTTGAGGCCATCCTCTCATTTCAAATGCTTTCTATTGTAAGGTTTCACTTTAGAAGAGCTATAGCAGTTTCCCCCCAACATCTCTATGGATATAAATGCAACTCTCTTTCAACAGTAAGTGTCAGTTCTTTGTGGTGCAAAGTCGTCAGAAAATGTAATCTCTCTGGGGACCTTTGACAGATGGGGGTGGTGTTACAAAGAAAAGGGAAGAACAAGGCTGTGTTATTTGATGCTTTCATGCAACTGAAAAAGGAGAGAAAGGAAACTAGAAACTAATTTCTATGCAGTTATCTACATGTACTTACAATCACATTCATTTTGCCCCGCTCCCGATTCCCTCAGCTTTCATAAATTGCACATTTAGTGCAATGTCACATTAAGTGCATGTCATGGCTTGGAGCACTGTTATTGTCATCAGCAAAGTGGAAAAATAGCCTAATGGTTCATTTTTATCATCAACAAACATCAACAACAAAGAACTCCCCCCATAAAAAAAATGTTTGAACTTTAAAGCCTCAAGCTCTTCTGAGGCTCTTTAAAAGGTCCCTCTCTGAAGGGCTGATTTCTGTCAGGAAAAGGCACTTACACGAGGTGGCACAAAGCTTTTGTCATTCTGTTAGATTTTAGGTACAATGTGACCCCAGGAGCAGTGAGGAATAGAGTTTGTGGAATTTTACTCACATGCTAGCCAAAGAGTAGCAACAACAGGGTCACTCTTTGGTATCTATTGAACTACTAGTAAAGGGTCTACTACTAGGCCTAGGCCTATGCTATATTCAGCTTACTACATTATCTTGAAATGTATTTGAGTTTTGAGAACTTCTTCACAGAGACTTTCATAAATGTGAGCACAAATGGGTGATGTTGTGGTGGGTCTTTTTTTCCAGAGGTGGGAAGTAAGGAACTCTGTGACAGGCAAAGATTTCCCACAGCGATGCACTTTATCTGCATGTGACAGGTTTTGATTTGACTGTTTCAAGAACAACCTCGACAGGGCAATACATCATTTTATTTGTAAGATGATGTGCATCAACACACTTTATTCAATGAGCAGCAACAACATTATTTTTCAATTTACAGAGAGTAATGTTTTGACCACTGTCAGTCACCAAGTTAGTAACAAAATTCTGAATTCTGAGTGGAAAGTGAGGGATTCCAAAAGTGGCAAAGGTTTGAATCCAGGAATTTTTTGTTTTCAAACCGTACCCTAACCCTTACCCTGACCTAAACCTAAGCTAGCATGCCTAATCTTAATAACCTTTTACTGCAGTGGGCTAAATCAGGGTCACACGGAGTGATTCTTGGTAGTCTTAAACAAATCTACTTTGAAACAAAAGTATACACCTCACACACATGGTTATGGGCTTAAAAAAAGAAGACACCTGTACCATGTTAGATATAGAGTTGGAATGTATCACATTTTGAGTTTGCATCCCAATATTACACATTACATACTGATATAGAAACACCAGATTTTCAGCAGGTTTTTTGAAATAATATTTATTAATTAGGTCATTTGACTGCAGGAAAGGGCTACAAATTCGTAACATATTGTACGAATTGGAATTTGTAACATATCAAACAAATTGTACCCTAATTATTGAAGGCAAAGCACAACTCTAGATTTCTTGCATACTCTTATTATTATTACTTGTTTTATTTAGCTCTAGAGCTTAAATGATTTAAGGTATTAAAAATGAAACCAACTTTCAAATGTCCAGACTGCCCCAACGTAGATTCCTTGAGAAAATATTTTTTATAGCATTTATACTTTTTGTTCTACAACAATATTTAAATGAGCTTCAAATACATTTCAATGGAAACAAAAGTGCCAGAGACTTACAGTGCCTTCAGAAAGTATCCATACCCCTTGACTTATTCCACATTTTGTTGTGTTATAGCCTGAATTCAAAATGGATTACATACTTTTTTTTCACCCATCTACCCACAATACCCCACAATGACAAAGTGAAAACATGTTTTTATAAATGATAGCAAATGTGTTGAAAACGAAATACACCCCTGAGTCAATACTTTGTAGAATAATCATTGGCAGCAATTAGATTTATAAGTCTTTCTGGGTAATACGTCTCTAAGAGCTTTCAACACCTGGATTGTGCAACATTTTCCCATTATTATTTTCAAAATTCTTTAACCTCTGTCAAATTGGCTATTGATCACTGCTAGATAACCATTTTCAGGTCTTGCCATAGATTTTGAAGTAGATTTAAGTCAAAACTGTAACTCGGCCACTCAGGAACATACGTTGTCTTCTTGGTAAGCAACTCCAGTGTATATTTGGCCTTGTGTTTTAGGTTATTGTCCTGCTGAAAGGTGAATTCATCTCCCAGTGTCTGGTGCAATGCAGACTGAACCAGGTTTTCCTCTAGTGTTTTATAATAATAAATAATATGCCATTTAGCAGATGCTTTTATCCAAAGCGACTTACAGTCATGCGTGCATACATTTTTGTGTATGGGTGGTCCCGGGGATTGAACCCACTACCTTTGTGTTACAAGCGCCGTGCTCTACCAGCTGAGCTACAGAGGACCATTCCGTTTATTTTTTATCCTGAAAAACTCCCCAGTCCTTAACAATTACAAGCATACCCCATAACATGATACAGCCACCACTATGCTTGAAAATATGGAGAGTGGTACTCAGTAATATGTTGTATTGGATTTGCCCAAAACATAACACTTAGTATTCTGGACAAAAATGTAATTTCTTTGCCAATTTCTTTGCAGTATTGCTTTAGTGCCTTGTTGCAAACAGGATGCATGTTTTGGAATTTTTGTATTCTGTTCAGGCTTCCTTCTTTTCATTTTGTCAAGTGTTTTGTGGAGTAACTACAATGTTGTTGATCCATCCTCAGTTTTCTCCCATCACAGCCTGTAACTGTTTTAAAGTCACCATTAACCTCATGGTGAGATCCTTGAGTGGTTTCCTTCCTCTCCGGCAACTGAGTTAGGAAGGACGCCTGTATCATTGTAGTGACTGGGTGTATTGATACAATACACCATCCAAAGTGTAATTAATAACTTCATCATGCTCAAAGGGATATTCAATGTCTGCTTTTAATTCTATTTTTCCCCATCCACCAATAGGTGCCCTTCTTTATGAGGCATTGGAAAACCTCCCTGGTCTATGTGGTTGAATCTGTGTTTGAAATTCACTGCTCGACTGAGGGACCTTACATAGTACACCATTTTTGGGGACCCATTTTGACTCGTGAGCACTACTTTCAAAACTACATGCTAAAATTATCCAAAAGCTCTGGAGCATCACTTTAACCTTACCCAAACACTTACCCTAACCCTAAGCACTCGCTAGAATGCCTAACTGCATGCCTAAATGCATGTCAATGTTGGTTGATTTGCGATTTTGAGAATGTAAGCAATAGTTGCAATTCCGACAATGTAAATGAGCAAGTGGCAAAGGGAAAACATCAAACAACAACCTTTTGAAGAACAAACAAGACCACCAACTGACAAAGGGGAATTTGAACATTGCATTTCAAATAATGTGAAAAGGCCTCAGGCAAGGACAATCTGTGTTTAATTTAATTCCAACCTTGAGCAAGCATCAGGAACTTGTCTTATAACAGAACAGAGAAGTACAATAAGGGAGGTTAGATTGTGTTTCCAATCAGCACAACAACAAAAAATTATAATCAAACAGCCACTTTTACATTGATAGTCTTTTCTACCATGTTTAACATTTATACTTGGTATGGAAGTTAACAATAAAAAATGCTAGAATGGTTGAATTGTGTGTGAGATTCACTTTCTGTTTTTTTGTAGTCATCACTGAACATCGCAGGTAGCTTAGTGGTTAAGAGCGTTGTGCCGACTAGGTGAAAAATCTGTCGATGTGCCCTTGAGCAAGGCACTTAACCCTAATTGCTCCTGTAAGTCGCTCTGGATAAGAGCGTCTGCTAAATGACCAATTATTTATTATTAATTATTAACATTCAAATTCAATAACCACTCTGCAAGTTTTCTGAGAAATAGTATGTTTAGATTGAAATAATGACTCCCTGTATACAGAATATATTTACTTTACCTCACAAACACAGCCTCATAATTGATTCCTACGACCAACACAGCAGGATAACAAATATGACCACTTAAATTGATATTGGATTCGGTCATCATTCCATGCAAGAAAAGAACTGAACAGAAACACTAAGCAGTTAACATCTCAATAAACACATGTAAAGCATCATTAGCATCCTCATTATTGTAGGCCTACACAACTTATATCAACATATTGCAAGCCATAGCCCCTTGTGTTTTACAATGGACAAACTTTTTTATGTCCACATCAGCTTTACATACAGTACATTAGTCATGAAGTGCTGCATGAAATCAGTTGAATGTGTCATTCACTTAATTTATTTTTTATTATCATTTATGTCTTTATTTTTACAAAACAAACATGAATAGCACAGCATCAACGCCACATCCATCTGCCCAAATGAATGTAGTCATACTGCGCTGCCTCTCTCCCTTGACATTTTTCTCTCAAATGTTACCCCTAAGCAAAAATGTTTTTGACTAATTTGGCAGCTAGATTTTCATGAACCCCTGCTAACATTTAAAATTCCGCTTGGACAGATCCTCATTGATGATTCAGCATAGATGACCATTTTAACAGGCCAATCGTTTTCCCCTTCATCTGCTTTGGCTGCAGGTCCTTGGATTCCTAGCAGTGGTGGCAGGAGACTGGTCCCAGGCAGTGACAGCAGGAATGGTGGGCCATTCGGCCATGACGGAAATTAATGAGACATGCATCGGTAATGAGATTACGAAGCTGTAGCAGAGAAGCCAGAAAGGAAGACCACCAGGTACATGCTGTCACAGCCTCACCTCCACTGCGGAGAGCAGAGACACACCTGCGTGCCTCAGCTAACACTCAATACAGTGCCAGCGTGGATGGTGGAGACATGGCAGGTGTGTGATCTCATTTGTGGCGCTCAGGTCT
This sequence comes from Coregonus clupeaformis, assembly GCF_020615455.1. Lineage (NCBI taxonomy): Eukaryota > Metazoa > Chordata > Actinopteri > Salmoniformes > Salmonidae > Coregonus > Coregonus clupeaformis. Next base: position 45,485,980 of record NC_059203.1, read on the forward strand.
GTGGTGCTCCCTGACGCATCATGTTTGTGGCAGGGAACGAATTTGTCGCAGCTGTTTTAATATCTCCACGGGCTTGTCATGGGAAGCACAAGGATAGTCTAGGAATGGATGACAATCAATCTTACTTCAGGTATTAAATGACAAAAAAGGAACTATATTTTTGTTCATGTCCTAAGTCATAAAATGTTGGCTTTTTTCATTTATTTTGGTGACATTGTTTCAAAATGTATTTCGACAGTACATTGTAATTGCAAAATCTGAGATATTCAACTCATGTACTATCATTTAAGTAAGATGAGTGAGTAATTTGATAGCAATTAAGAAATACAGAGGTGGCCAGATGTAGGCCTACGTATTTAAGCAATAAGGCCTGAGGGGGTGTGGTATATGGCCAATATACCACGGCTAAGGGCTGTTCTTATGCACGACGCAACGCGGAGTGCCTGGAAATGTTGTTCGGACGAGATAATTCCAAGAGTTTTTGTATTTTTGGGGGGCTTCAGGGCTTCCGTACATTTTACTTACCATTATGCCTCTGGCGTCGTGTGTCATTACACATGTGTCACGCCCACAATGATGACGTCATACCCATTGAACCCATTGTTTATCATCACATACTTCCTAACTAACAAAAAGGCATTGATGGGTGGTTATGTTATTGTACACATAAAAAATATCCATTACAAAGCTTAAGTGTCCCACTTTGCTAGGTGTCCCACTTTGCCAATACTCACCCTACATGTTGAAATTTAAATCACATTGGAGATCTTTTTTTTTAACGCATTATTATTTTGTTCCAGCCTTAGAATATAAGGTATGTAGATATCCAGAAATTCTGACTGTCTCTCCATTATGAATTACTGTATGGAGAAACAGCAGGTGTGACCTTTGCATATTACATCATCGATGAGCAAGGCCCCGGATCAATAATTTCTTATTTAGCACTTTGCTCAGAGCCATTACTATGTTTTATATTGTGATGGGTAAAACAACAACTGCATTCTCCTGCTTTGCTTGTCAGCTTTGTCTATGACCGGGACTTTAAGGGCTTGTTAAAAAAATTTGTGAGCAATGCTTACACTGTAAATAACTGTGTGTTTGATTTATTTGATACCATTCCACTCATTCCACTCCAGCCATTACCACGAGCTCGTCCTCCCTAATTAAGGTGCCACCAACCTCCTGTGATGTAGGCCTAGTTGCCTGGAGCCCAGATCACTATTATCTGCAATCTGGTCGCTGACTTATTAAGTAGACTGTCACTTATTAAACATTTTGTCCAGTTCCCTTGAGTCAGGGAGCAAGATTATTATTATGTGCAGGATAAAGTACACACAAAATATTATGTAATTCTGATGCAGTGATTATTTGTCTGATTCTAGAATTGATTCCATCTAGGCAGCACTGTCTGGTAGATGTCTCAGGAGAAAGTGGGCTTTGTTCTGGCTGTCTTTCTCTCTGCAAATGTCACACATGATGGACATACATCATGGATTATTTAGCATTAGCAGTGACTGTTTCTTGTAGGGCTCCATACATGTAGCTATCACTGCAAAGAAAAGGCTATATGTAAGGGTCACTAACCACGTTTCCATCCACAGTTTTTAATGCGAGTAAAGTCATACCAAAGATTTTTATAACTAACCCAAGATAGACCAGAGCCTGTCGTTTCCAATGGGAGTAAATTAATCATAGTGGGCAGAATAATCAAGGAGGTGGGCAGAGCCATGCACGAGCTAGTCAGATCTTATTGTGCGTTCTATAATTTATTTGCATATTTCCGTTAGGGAACGCCTACTCTGTGAAGTGCACATGTGCAATAACTCAATTCATCCTTGCACTCCTAAACAATGCCATTTTTTAAAATTTTGGCAAAGGGTAAAGTCTACAAATCGCAGTCCACTCTGTTTGTTACAGATTCCAGTTTTGGAAGCAGAAAACTGTATGGAGATCAAATGTTTCATTGATGAGAAAATAAGCAGAATGTCAGCCAAAATCCATCTCACTCCATCTTCTCCCACTGCCAGCCACTGGGCTTCCTCTTATCACCATATTTGGTAGTGAGTGGAAACGCCAACCGGATGCTTCACATTTATACATCCGGTGAAATACAGTATCTGGCTCATCTGTGGTCATACTGTATAAAGAAAAGTCACATCAGCTGTAATGGAAACAGGACGTTTCGGTATAATTTTATAAATGCTTACAGATAATTTGTTCGTTCGACATGGTGGGATCTTTTTGTGTTAGTAAAATGTATTATGCGAAAATGCCTTTATGGAAATGCCTTTATGCACAAATATTGATATAATAACCATCATATCGAAGTCAACTTGGAGTCACACAATGATATGGTGTGTGGTCTTCCCACTATGACTCGGGAAACCGTGCAGTTTATTAGGCAACAGTCAGATGAATAAGTTATGATGAACTTCACAGGGTGGTGAAAGTGCACGGTGATGAGCTTGATTCTCCTTTCCAATAGTTATCAAGAGTCTTACTCTGGTGACATGATGAGCGATGCTTGACTTCCGTTTGACAAATTAAAATATTCTCGTTCTTATCCATTATAATCTTATCGTGTAGACTAACCTACCCGCACTATATCTGTGAGCTGTTGTTGGCTAGAGCGCATGTGCCAAGACCAGAGTAGGCACGTTTGCTATTTAACGCAACAGTTTTTGTGACAAAACTATCGGTAGAGTTGAAAATGTGATGGGAACACTTTAGATTTTTATTCGGTACATGAAAACAAAAGTGATAAAGTACTTTTGTGTACACTACATCATCACACACTGATATTTCTTCACAAGTCCATTTGGTAGAAACACACCACTGGTGGGAAAATGCGCATATTTTCTTTATGCAGATTTTAGAATATTCGCAAGAAAATCTATCGCCAATGGAAACCTAGCTACTACTTATGAAGTATTATCTGAAAACTACAGCTGTCAAACAATTGAAAAATGTAATCGAGTGAATCGCAGTACTTGCTGTTTTGGACGTTTTCAGTGTATTTTGAACACATTCAGACAATGCGAATAAACACGATAAAAAAATGGTGAACTCGAGTTAACTGATTAACTCTGACAGCCCTACTAAAAACAAATAATTTTAGCACATCTAAAGAGGCTATCTGCATTTTTTTAAATGATGTGCTAGTGAAGGGCTTAAAAGGTAGGACGCAGCTTACAACAAGACACCAACTCCTTTGCCAAAGGAAAGCAATAGTCCAGCCAATGTGGAGCCCTCCGGAAGGCAAACAAATTACATTTACATTTACATTTTAATCATTTAGCAGACGCTCTTATCCAGAGCGACTTACAGTTAGTGAGTGCATAAATTATTATTATTATTATTATTATTTATTTTTTTATACTGGCCCCCCGTGGGAATCGAACCCACAACCCTGGCGTTGCAAATGCCATGCTCTACCAAATGGCTTAAAGATGCTGCCATCAATCAATATGTCACTCTTCATTAGTTTTCTTCTGGGTATATCCTTAAACAAGGTCAACCTCTGGTCTTTGTAGTTGTGTTTTTAGGTGCTGATATCAGACTGCTGCCCAGTGAATAATTGATTCAGGTAAATTGGGCCGCTGTAACTTGGAATCCTGCTGGTCTCTCAGTCAGACTTCCTCTATATCTGACTGGAAGTCTATTTTCTGCCCTGTATCAATTTTTCATATGAAGCCATTTGTCCTTGGGGAACAAATGTCATCTCAAGACTGGATACACATCTCCTTGACCATCAGAGTTCTCATCTAGCTTTCCCCATATCTTTCACCTGAGAGTTCCTGGAAACTGTACCGTTAGACCAACACTTTATAGTCTTCTCTAACTTACTGCACAGTGACACATGCATGCTGCTGGTTAGTGATTGCATGCTGCTGGTTAGTGGTTAGTGAGCACCTTTGTTATGATGTTATGCACTTTTACTACACAAAAGTAATGTTTTTATCAACAGAAAAGTACCACAAGTACATAGTTATGTTCAGTGAGAGGTGATACTTCTATGTGATCTGGGTCACAGCACCAATGTGACGAACTGGGTATCGAACCCGGGTCGTTCACCGCCTCAAGACTATGGTTACTCTATTGATTAGCTTTGGAAGAGTCTTCTGGCAAGGCAACTCTTTAAGTGTGTGTAGTTCACTAAACCACCTCCACTACACTTCACCCCACTTTGACCTCCTTCTCTCCGCGACAACCCTATCAACTGATAAACATGAACTGTGTGATCCGGGTCATGGCACCAATGTGATCAATCAGATATTGAACATGGGTCAAATTTTTTCCAAACCACATGTGCTACATAAGCATGCACTAGTAAAACTGAGATTTCTTCTCAGGCACTCAAACTGAGGATAATTCCAGATGTTCATGCCCTTTTGAAGTCTGCCTCTATTCAGTAATGGAGCGAGTTAGCTCTTATTCCCTATACTCAGTGTGGGATCATTCCAGGCTGCAGCTGTTAATGAGCTTCGGTCTTCCCCTTCTGTCATGCTGGGATTTCTGGCTGTGTGTCTACCTCTCTTCTCTTTATCCACCCACGTTTCATCACAGGATCAGACAAGGGAAGTGGGAAGCTAGCCTCCCCCTGAAGCGAGCAGCCTTGGCCTCTCAAATGCATGCCACAGAACTGTTGACACGGTAACCCAATTGTGCCTCCAGCAAAGTGTTAAGCAACATGGGGAAAGATTACGGTTAATTTAAAGCAGGTATTTTATTACAGCCTGTTTTCAAATGAAGATGAGGAACTGTGTACCATTTTGTGTGTAGAGCAGAAACAATGTTTAATTTATTCACCATCCATTATTTCCAAATGCCTTTTATTTTTTAGATGAGTATGGTATACATTAAATCAACACCCAATGTGAGTAATTCTCATGCAAATGCTGGTAGCTACTAGCTACTTGATCCAGTCAACATTACAGTACAACTCATATCAGCATTTCGAATGGAACCCCGTGGGATAGTAGGTAGACTTTGTTACAGTTACGATACATTTTTCTGTTTGAATGTGTTCATTTGTGTTGTTGTTTTCTATGTCTAAGAGAATGAGTGTCTATACTCCTACTACACAGGAACCCCTCAATGTACTGTACCACTATGGTCAAACCAGAACTGCTTTTATCCACCGTTAATTACTTACAGCCAGAACCTGTTATCCAACCATAATTACCAACACGGGAATGAACACTTTAATGGAACTCAAAGTGGACTTTCTTATCTTCTCAGTGCAACCTTGAAAGTGGCTCCTTAAAATAGAGTGGAGGCAGGCAGGAAGCAAACTCTGAGGAAATCAACCTCCTCCAGTGATCTGTCTTTGGCCAGGGACCGACGCCTCCTGGAGACTCAGGGGGTGCCGAAAGCACAACACTAGACACTCTTACAAGGATAGCGTTTCATGAAAATTATGCATCATTCACCACTTTTAAAACTAGAGCACACGCGGCACATTCTCAGAAAGGTGAGGACCTGAGATTGTGTTCCTGTTGACATTGGCTCCCTCAGCTCAGTCTTCAGAATGATGCTGAAATAGCCATGTCAATTTAAAGCAGTATATGTAGAACATTTAATATAAAAACTCAACAACTCTTTAGAGATAACTTGGTTATGATTTTGTTGAGAAGGACCTACGGTGCTGTTGAATTGTTATTGTCATTCTGAAAGGACTTCATTTAGACAAATTAAGCACAATTTAAGAAATTCACAATGCAGTTAATCCATCATTACTAACAATTTCCGACATAGCTGTGTGAAGAAATATACTACATAATAATTGTTAAGGCAGGTTTGATTGCATCTGGCATTTTGGTTTTCAGCATGAATAGTCTCCAGCATATATGCAGCAGAGGCAATGAGAATGATGAGTAAAGTGTTGAGTTTCTTACTGTTATTCTCCAGTTTCTCAAAGGCCCAGAGCGCATCATTGTGTTGATGAGAAGCTGTGGCTAAGTAAGCCTCAGAGATATGTTATTTGAGAGCCACAGCTTGGATGCACTTCTCAGAGTATAAACAGCAATTCATCTTCCCAACTACATGCTCAGAAACAATTGCTCCTGGAATTCTGAAATACTTTTAGTAATTTCATTGCCATATATTTAAAGAGCTCTGAGGCATGGTTACACCACAATGTTCCAGGTGCACTGAGTGTTTGGAAATTAGGTCTTGGTTGTAGAGTTCCAAAATGCTTTTCCATTTGGATTTGAGTGTAATTCATGAAATGAACAGACAACTTTTCCTATTGACATGCCATCCTTTAACTGAGACATCATGCAGAGAGAACCAAATTGAAAAATAATAGGAACATGAACTATAGACCTATTTTGTTCTGAGACGGCAGTTTTCTGACAAACAAAAACAACCCATTTGTCATCTTCAACCCAATTGTTTTTATTTGTGGGTAAATGATGTCAGAGATGGCTTGTCTGGCTTAAAGGGTGATGCTAGGTCAGAAGGTCTTGAGGTCAGGAAGAAAACTGGGTCAAGGACCAGACTTTAATACTTCTCGGATGATGCTCCGCTCCCTAAAGAGGCAATTAGAGGGAAAAATGAGAGTAGTTTCCGAGAGCAAATAACGTTTCAGAAACATAATAACACATCACTATGGCTTCAGGCAACAATAGAAGCATTGGCAAACCACATTTACAGGCTTTCTTTCTCAATCATGTGAAATCAACAAAAGCCATCACAATAAGAGAAACTGAAGCAAATCCATATGAATGCGAATAATTAGACATCATTAAGCAGCTTTTGAGGTTACCATAGCTGTTTAGGGATTGGGTATAAATATGATTACCTCATAACACAGTTTGTAAAATGTGCATGAGGTGGTGGCAGAGACAGGGCAGCTCTGTGTGAAAGCGAGGCAGAGCATTGTGTGTGTCTGTGTGAGGCTCAGTCTCCATGGGTTTCATCTGCCTGAGAGGTGCTCCTCTGGTCCCTTGTGAAGCAATTTGTTGAGGCAGCTCATAAATTACACAGCCAGTCTGGGATGTCACTTATTAGAGGTGGGTCAGGTTCTGATTGAAAGGTCTGCATATAAAAAGCAGCTCTCTGATTTGTCTCTTTCTGCTGAACAGTGTCTGCACTCGCACAGTGTAGAATTCCCATTACTCATTATTCACAGCCACCGTAAACAGAGAAACTTCGATTAGTGTTTGAAAAGTGTTTACCTCTTGAGAATGGAGAAGACAGTCCAGTAAAAGCGTGTAATCTTTAAAATAACTTGGAAAATAGGAACTTAAAAATGTATCTTTTAAAATAGCAGATAAATCTTAACATCAGTTAGGAATTGTTAACTCTATCTGATGATGAATACATCTAATTTGGCATTGGTACATTTCATATTATGCTTGAAATTAAAAAGAAAACGTATACTATTTAGACAATGTTCTGTGGGTTGATAATTGGAATGTACGTTTTTAAATTGCTTATCAGAGGTGTTTCATCTGACTAAAGAGGAAATAAACATAATCTTAGTAGTGGCCATGGAGTTTGTAGCTTAGTAGCATAAAACTACTCTAAAGTTGGGCTTAAATAATGAAACAATACCTCATTCCCTCTTTAACAGTATTCATATTTTCATTCTACTCTTCTCTATGTAATTTGCTAGGTTGATAAGGTAATGTTGCCAGCGAGCTGAACCAGCCATGAAAAGGATATGCAAGGTGATGACAGCAAGGTTTGTGAGTTGTGAATGTGTTTAAAGCACCACATGATCACAGTAGACATGAAGGATATTCTCTTTGGCAAGTTAGTAAGAAATTGCCCTTTCAGGTACACAAGATTAATATCATTACTGAGAGCACTTTATAAATCTCTCAGTGGGAGATGTGGGTCCAATAGTATAGTCTACCCACCGGGCAAAGTAGTCAGGTCAACATCCAGTTTTGGTTGACATTTGAGTTGTCAACCAAAGTGAAATTCAAATTGAAATATACCAAACCTACTAGCCATTGTGAAGCAATGGAATTACTTTGAAAAAAAAAGTCAACCATGTTGATTCAACCAATATCTGCCCGAATGGTAGCCAGTTGCCACAGGCGAACACAACACAACAATGATAACTCTAATTGATTATAAAAGAATGAATGAATAATAATGCCTTGTCCTCCATTACTGAGAATCCTTCTTTGCATTCTTGGAAATGTCTAAATGTGAGGAGAGTAATACAATTTGTAATACCCTTCTAGCTATCTTGATATGATGTACAGTATGTTTTACTCACACAAATATATATGAGTTCTTCACCAGAGTGTGTCTGTGTCTCTGTGTGTGTTGAAATGTGCAGATCAAATGGATCAACGAGGAAACCAGGCCAGAGAGTGAGGATTCTGTACTGGGAGTTTTGACTTGCATTGTTTCCTCTGGAAATAAGAGTGGGTCACAATATAAAAACATATATTACTCTAACACATGAAGTTGTATGTAGTTTGGGACAGTCTATTGTAAAGGCAAAAGCACAGATACTCTTCAAACATTTTAAAATATTAATATATCAGAGTCCTTTGAGTTGTAAATAAGAGCATGAATGTGAGACTAAGGATGGTCACCGGTCAGTATAATGCAACCAGTCTTGGGTTTAATTTTCATCTGCAGTCAAGTGTAATGACTCAGTACTATTCTGTGTTTATTTTTAATATTTTCAATTTAGCCCTTGTTGAAGCAAACATGATGCAGATGTCAAATTGCACATCAAGTTCTATTCCTCTTTCATTTACTCTGCCAATATCAGACATGGGCAGGGGAGTAAACAGTAGACATGGCCGAAGAACAACAATGAGGAGACACTGGCCTGACTGAGTGTTTAAAAGTAACTTTCTCATTCAAATTACTGGAACCATCTAATATTACATACAGTGGCGATTTTAGCATGTAAATCTTGATGGGGCAAACTCCCCCAATTTGTTTTTAATGCATGCCAGCAAAGCCACTACACAACACAACACTAAATAATACATTTATTGCACTATAACGGTGACAAACGGTGCCCACAAACTGTTAGGGCCTACGTAAAGCTGTCCCAACAGCAGAGCTTTCTTTTCAGCACCATGGAGTGAATACTTACCACCGCTACATCTGGCTATCAGCAGAGCCTTGTCTGGCAGCGAAACAGTTAATTCAGCCTAATTTACTGCATTTAAAAAAAACATAGCTGATATGGCTGACTTGCTTAAACAAATGTGGCTTCGGCTGACAATTGCGATGAACAAACTATGGTATAAGGGAACGACGAGCAGATAAGAGGCAATCCGTCATTTTGATTAAGACATTAATGAGCGAGCTAGGACGGACGTAGTCAATATAACTATTTGTTCAGCACTTTTGAAATGTACAGCGACAGAATTCAGAATTTCCCTGTACACCAAGTCAGAACCGTAGGATAAATAAAGGGGGCATATAAGCAGACAATGAAAGCTCTTACAATATTCGATGATGACATTTCTCTAAAACAGGCTATAGGCTACATGTGCACCACCAAGTCAGAACAGTATGATAAGTTATGGGACCAAATGATTAGGGTGAGGCGCATGGGCTACCAACAGCTTACTACACAACATACACTTAGTATTACTTTCTTAGCTACAGTATACATGTCTCTCTGGCATACTACATAATTTGTGCAGCAGCATACAGGACATTATATGACTCACAGGAAGGTGGTGTTGTGGTCCTTCTTGTCGGCAAACTTTGTCATGAAACGTTGTCATCAAAGTCTGGCATTCTCTGGATTTATGGTTCTTTCAAGAAGACTGGGAACTCTGAAAAAAACAAGGTAGAATCATGACGTCAGTGATCTTCAGGTAGGCGCTTTAGAAAGAGGTCCGAGTTGGATGACCATTCAAAAATTATTTTCCCAGTCGGAGCTCGTTTTTTTCAGAGTTCCCAGTTGTTTTGAACTCACTGAAGTCTGAGATTTCCCAGTTCCGAGTTTCCAGTTGTTTTGAACACGGCAGAAGTCATGCTGGATTGACAGTATGGCCAATGTATTAAACCTTTTCTGGCCCATGATGTTGCATGTGAACATTTATCCTATTAGGCTTGGAAAAGGGACCCTTAAACCTAGACTTGGACCACACACCCTCTCCACCGAATAGCAGGCAGGGGAAACAAAATAGTGATTGCTTTGCAATGCTTGCAGTTAGCCACTGATTCCTTCCACTCATAGTTGATTTTGCAACTTGTTGTGTAATGTTTATGTCAAATGGCCGATGAGCAGATACGTTTTACCTATAATTTCTCTTCATATGACAAGGATTGAAAAGGATTGAAAAGTTTATTCTTTCCTGATGATGAAATTGTGATCTACCCTTTCCACATCCTTTCTATTCTGGTGAGTGGATTTTCACTAGGGAGCTGGGAGTATTGATATGCTAACAAAACGGCACAAGAGATACCTTCAAGGGGACTTCTCTTTACATGAATGCCCCCAGAGTTATTATCCATTATGCTAATGACTACACTGTCTTTTCCCATTAACTTGTTGACAAAAGATCTTGGGCTGAAATCAGATGGTAACCCATTGCTTGTTATTGTAAGATTGCAGGAAAGAGAAAGATAATGGTTTAGCATGAGTCAAATGTCTAAGGATTTTATTTTCAATACCTCATCTCTCTACCTCTACTTCAATAGGAATAAAATAATTGCATGAACAAGTAAAACACCTTTGGATATAAGCTGAGGAAGTCTCACCTATAGGCTAGGTGACAGTAAGGAGCAGCTAGCTCTCATTGTGTGTCTGTTAGAAGAGATGTTGCCTGGTGTCAAGTGATTCAAGATTAAATGTAAATGCCTTGAAACATTTTAGGTGTTTGTTCTATCTTGTAGCAGAGAGGCATTTCAGAGTTGATAATGTGCAAAAAGGAACGTGATTGCAATTGATCAAAGACAATTGTTCTTAGCCTTGCTGATGGTAACCAAGTTTTGTGTTTACCCTTTAAGATAATATAATATATTTCAGACGCTACTTAACTTTCTATCAGGCTTAGCCAAATTTAGTCCATTGTCCTCCACTGGCAGAGATTGGCATTAGAGAGATTCAGATATTCATACCATCTAAAATTACAACAAAAAAAGGATGTGTCTTTACAGTTTTCCCTCTGTTTGCTTTAGTTTAACAACTTACTTGAAGAATACTTGCCTATTGTGGCACACTTGGTGTCAAACGATAGTTCACTTAGAGTCTCTTCACACTTTCTACTCTTTTTGTAAAAATACTGTGGGCTACACATATCACTAAAATGTAAACTCGACCGTTACCTACGGAGTTAGTGCACGACACTTGCCTGACAGTTGCCCCACTTGAAGAAGGGCAGTGTAAACAGAATTGTCTCGTTGAGCCAACACTCCTACAGTATAAATGGTAATAGCAGAGCAATGTTTTTGAAACAGCTGAAATGTATAGCCATTTTCCTACTTGAGACTTGTTTTATTGAGTTTTTACTTGAATTTGCAGTATCTGCCGGCTGCACTAACCCACTTAAACTATGGAAGCCCATTCCCACCACCAAAAACATGTAAAATGTAGATCATACGCATGTAATGACACCACATGTAATGATTTGCATGATATTGCAAAAAATTGGTTTGTTGTAATGTTGTGAGGTAGACTCAGGCCTAATGTACTTTTATATTCATATGCGAGGGTTAATCGTTCATTTTTGATAGGCTAACGTTACTTGATGAAGACATGCTGTTAACAACTCTGTGCTTTTGCCTTGAAGCTAAAATGTAATGAGTAGCCTACAGATGAGAAGATCAACCCTTTAATTGTCTGCACATACACTACGGGTCAAACGTTTTAGAACACCTACTCATTCAAGGGTTTTTCTTTATTTTTACTATTTTCTACATTGTAGAATAATAGTGAAGACATCACAAATATGAAATAACACATATGGAATTATGTAGTAACCAAAAAAGTGTTAATCAAATCAAAATATATTTTATATTTGAGATACTTCAAATAGCCACCCTTTGCCTTGATGACAGCTTTGCACACCCCTTGCCAGCCACAATAAAAGGTAACGCATGGATGTAATGTGAACTTAAAAGTAGAATTCTCTCCTTCATATCCAATAGTGGGAATAGGGTGTAAGGCTTTAAAGTCTTTAAACAGTAAAGTTAATATTGACCATCCACATTAGTCCTTTTGTTTGCAGTCTTACATCGGTTTTGAAGTAAAGTTTTGTGATTCCAACTGTGTCATGTATTAAATTGCCAATACAAGTTAAACTATATATTCCTTCTAATGCCCTTCCATGATTTCTCCAAAACGTTCATTACACTTGCTTCTTGGCAGCCAATGTAATGTGAGGTGCTTATTGTTAATTACATAACGAGTCTTTCAGTTGAGTGAGAAAAATAGACTTTCGTAATGATTAGGTAGGCTACTTTAATTTTCTGCACTTACTTTCATGGAAATATCTTACTTACGTCACACTGTAATTTTCACACTGATGAAGACCTTTGATGTAGCCTACCTACTTACAATATGTTGAAATGGCAGTTGCATATTATGTTACTGTAATATAATGAGTTACTGATTTTCTGCACTTGAGTAGTCCTGAAGTAAAATAGCTTTATGCTTTGACTCTTTGTGGCATGTCCAATATTCTCCAGTGTTGCGAAATTGACATTTCCTTTGGAGATAAGAAATAACTACTTACAGTGTCTTCACAAAGTATTCATAGCCCTAGACTTATTCCACAGTTTGCTGTGTTAGAGCCTCAATTCAAAATGGATTAAATATTATTTTTTCCCACCCATCTACACACAATATCCCATAATGACAAAGTGAAAACATGCTTTTAGAAACTTGCAAATGTATTGAAAATGAAATACAGAAATATCTAACTTACATAATTATTCACAGTACATGCTAGCAACACTGTTGGCAGGACTTCCGAGTTGCGTAGCGGTCTAAGGAACTGCATCGCAGTGCTAGAGGCGTCACTACAGTTCCGAGTTTGATCCCGGGCTGTGTCGCAGCCGGCCATGACCGGGAAACCGATGAGGCGGCGCACAATTGGCCCAGTGTCGTCCGGGTTAGGGGAGGGTTTGGCCGGCTGGGATGTCCTTGTCCCATCGCGCTCTAGCGACTCCTTGTGGCGGGCCAAGCGCATGCACGCTGACTTCGGTTGCCAGCTGTATGGTGTTTCCTCTGACACATTGCTGCGGCTGGCTTCCGGGTTAAGCGAGCAGTGTGTCAAGAAGCAGTGCTGCTTGGCGGGGTCGTGTTTCGGAGGACACATGGCTCTCGACCTTTGCCTCTCCCGATTCCATACGGGAGTTGCAGCGATGGGACAAGACTGTAACTGCCAATTGGATATCATGAAATTGGGGAAAAAAAGGGGTAAAAAGTACCCCCCAAAAAAAGAAACACAGTTGGCAGCGATTACGGCGGTAAGTCTTCTTGGGTAAGTCTCTAAGAGCTTTACACACCTGGATTGTGCAATAGTCGCTCTTTATTATTTTCATTATTCTTCAAGCTCTGTCAAGATGTCGGTGCTCATGGCTACACAGACATTTTCAAATCTTGCAGATTTAAGTTAAAACGGTAACTTGGCCACTCAGGAACATTCGCTGTCTTCTTGGTAAGCAACTCCAGTGTAGATTTGGCCTTGCGTTGTAGGTTATTGTCCTGCTGAAAGGTGAATTCCTCTCCCAGTGTCTGTTGTAAAGCAGACTGAAGCAGGTTTTCCTCTAGGATTTTGCCTGTGCTTAGCTCCATCCCGTTTCTTTTACCAATGGCCTCATGGTAACATCCCTGAGCAGTTTCATTCCTGTCCTGCAGCTCAGTTCAGAATGACGACTGTATCTTTGATGTGTCTGGGTGGTTTAATACATAATGCACAGCATAATTATTGACCATGCTTAAAGAGATATTCAATGTCTAATTTGATATTGTTACCGATCTACCAATCACTGCCCTTTTAAGAGTCTTTCAAAAGGCTCCCTACCCTGTGTACTTGAATCTGTGCTTGAAATTCAATACTTGACTGAGGGACCTTACAGATGTTGTATGTATGGGGGACAGAGGAAGTATTAGTCATAAATAAAAAAGAATGTCAACCCTTATTATTTCATCCATGTAACATATTCTGTGATCTGTTTAGCCAAATTTTACACCTGAACTAATTTAGGCTTGCCTAAAGAAAGAAGCTGAATACTTACAGTTGAAGTAGGAAGTTTACATACACCATAGCCAAATACATTTAAACTCAGTTTTTCACAATTCCTGACATTTAATCATAGAAGTCAGAAGTTTACATACACTCAATAAGTATTTGGTAGCATTGCCTTTACATTGTTTAACTTGGGTCAAACTTTTCGGGTAGCCTTCCACAAGCTTCCCACAACAAGTTGGGTGAATTTTGGCCCATTTCTCCTGACAGAGCTGGTGTAACTGAGTCAGGTTTGTAGGCCTCCTTGCTTGCACAAACTTTCTATAGGTTTGAGGTCAGGGCTTTGTGATGGCCACTCCAATACCTTGACTTTGTTGTCCTTACGCCATTTTACCACAACTTTGGAAGTATGCTTGGGGTCAATGTCCATTTGGAAGACCCATTTGCGACCAAGCTTTAACTTCCTGACTGATGTCTTGAGATGTTGCTTCAATACATCCACATAATTTCCCTTCCTCATGATGCCATCTATTTTGTGAAGTGCACCAGCCCTCCTGCAGCAAAGCACACCCACAGCATGATGCTGCCACCCCCGTGCTTCACGGTTGGGATGGTGTTCTTCGGCTTGCAAGCTCCCTCTTTTATCTCCAAACATAACGATGGTCATTATGGCCAAACAGTTCTATTTTTGTTTCATCAGACCAGAGGACATTTCTCCAAAATGTACGATCTTTGTCCCCATGTGCAGTTGCAAACCGTAGTCTGGCTTTTTAATGGCGGTTTTGGAGCAGTGGCTTCTTCCTTGCTGAGCGGCCTTTCAGGTTATATCGATATAGGACTAATTTTACTGTGGATATAGATACTTTTGTACCTGTTTCCTCCAGCATCTTCACAAGGTCCTTTGCTGTTGTTCTGGGATTGATTTGCACTTTTCGCTCCAAAGTATGTTCATCTCTAGGAGACAGAACGCGTCTCCTTCCTGAGTGGTATGACGGCTGTGTGGTCCCATGGTGTTTATACTTGCGTACTATTGTTTGTACAGATGAACGTGGTACCTTCAGGCGTTTGAATATTGCTCCCAATGATGAACCAGACTTGTGGAGGTCTTGGCTAATTTCTTTTGATTTTCCAAATGATGTCAAGCAAAGAGGCACTGAGTTTGAAGGTAGTCCTTGAAATACAGCCACAGGTACACCTCCAATTGACTCAAATTATGTCAATTAGCCTATCAGAAGCTTCTAAAGCCATGACATCAATTTCTGGAATTTTCCAAGCTGTTTAAAGGCACAGTCAACTTAGTGTATGTAAACATCTGACCCACTGGAATTGTGATACAGTGAATTATAAGTGAAATAATCTGTCTGTAAACAATTGTTGGAGAAATTACTTGTGTCATGTACAAAGAGGATGTCCTAACCGACCTGCCAAAACGATAGTTTGTTAACAAGAAATGTATGGAGTGGTTGAAAAACGAATTACTTTGACATTACAGAGTGTTTTGAGTTCATTGTTGAATAAAATGTGAAGAAATCCAAGGGGTATGAATACATTTGCAAGGTACTGTACAGTCGCGGTCAAAAGTTTTGAGAATGACACAAATACTAATTTTCACAAAGTCTGCTGCCTCAGTTTTGATGATGGCAATTTGCATATACTCCAGAAAGTCATGAAGAGTGATCAGATGAATTGCAATTAATTGCAAAGTCCCTCTTTGCCATGAAAATGAAAATGAACTTAATCCCCCAAAAACGTTTCCACTGCATTTAAGCCCTGCCACAAAAGGACCAGCTGGCATCATGTCAGTGATTCTCTCGTTAACACAGGTGAGAGTGTTGACGAGCACAAGGCTGGAGATCACTCTGTCATGCTGATTGAGTTAGAATAACAGACTGGAAGCTTTAAAAGCAGGGTGGTGCTTGAAATCATTGTTCTTCCTCTGTTAACCATGGTTACCTGCAAGGAAACACGTGCCGTCATCATTGCTTTGCACAAAAAGGGCTTCACAGGTAAGGATATTGCTGCTAGCAAGATTGCACCTAAACCAAATTTTTTTTCGATCATTAAGAACTTCAAGGAGAGAGGTTAAATTGTTGTGAAGAAGGCGTCAGGGCGCACAAGAAAGTCCAGCAAGCACCAGGACCGTCTCCTAAAGTTGATTCAGCTGCGGGATTGGGGCACCACCAGTGCAGAGCTTGCTCAGGAATGGCAGCAGGCAGGTGTGAGTGCATCTGCACGCACAATGAGGCTAAGACTTTTGGAGGATGGCTTGGTGTCAATAAGGGCAGCAAAGAAGCCACTTCTCTCCAGGAAAAACATCAGGGACAGACTGATATTCTGCAAAAGGTACAGGGATTGGACTGCTGAGGACTGGGCTAAAGTCATTTTCTCTGATGAATCCCCTTTCCGATTGTTTGGGGCATCCGGAAAACACCTTGTCTGGAGAAGACAAGGTGAGCGCTACCATCAGTCCTGTGTCATGCCAACAGTAAAGCATCCTGAGACCATTCATGTCTGGGGTTGCTTCTCAGCCAAGGGAGTGGGCTCACTCACAATTTTGCCTAAGAACACAGCCATGAATAAAGAATGGCACCAACACATCCTCAGATAACAACTTCTCCCAAACATCCAAGAACAGTTTGGTGATGACCAATGCCTTTCCCAGCATTATGGAGCACCTTGCCATAAGGCAAAAGTGATAACTAAGTGAATCGGGGAACAAAACATCGACATTTTGGGTCCATGGCCAGGAAACTCCCCAGACCTTAATCCCATTGAGAACCCATCCACCCTGACCAACCATCCTACTTTCGTTTTTGCCTTAAGTAACCTTCTGTCTTATGTAACCATACCAAAACGTAATATATCATACTAACGTGTCCCCTGATTTACCCACTATGTTACGTCTAGTCTATGAGACCAGGTTATATGGACACATTGCTATAAAGGGACATAACAAAGGTATTCTTACTGTAATAACATAGGCATATTGAAGTCTAACTTGGTGAAGTTTAATTTAAAAAAAATGGGGGGTGGTTGCAATAAAATGTGCGCAATAGAACATTGCTGATTGATAAATGTTGATGGTAGGCTATGATAGGTGTAGGCTATAGCCTCCTGTAGTTTTGTCATTCACTAAAAAAGAGCAACAATTTGTTCCAATTTCTGAAGGATTAGCCTACACCTTAAATAGATGGGCCATTATGAAGTCTACACCATGAATTCACCTTCATATTCAATAGTCTGATGTTATATTCAAATTGTGTTGCGATAAGTAGAAAGAAATAGCCTATTAATGAGAACAACCATTGATACAGATTGTGATTTATACGGGGGAGGGGTCTATGGTGTCTGCGGTAGGGGTCTGCCGTAAAAAGCCAGACTCACTTGAGGAACAGTTTGGACATCAATCGGTTCTGTATCGAAAGCGGCTTGAGATCCCTGTGTCCCGGACGTCTCCACTGTCTTCACCTCCAGCATCCTCCTGGTTTTTAAGAACTTTCCCTTCGCCTGAAGCAACCTTTCCTGTCTTTTCTGTTGAAGGTAAGATTGCATGAAAGTGAATGGAGAATGTTAGGCTACTTCGGTGGCTAATGCGTTCACTCCACTTATAATTTGAGTAAACGCATAGCAGCAGGTATAACTAGTAGCCTAGGCTAGGCTACCTAGATGCACCACAGCCGGTTGATTTGCGCATTTTCATGAAAAGCCTTAGATTGCCAGTGCATTGTACACAAATCAATGCTTTCTCTCCCGTGTACATGAAGATAAAGTTCATATTCACCATCTTAAAAAAAAAAACATGAGTCCGTTGCAGCATTTCTGATCTACACTTCAGTACAAAGCATATTGTCAGTACATTCAAAATGGAAGGTTATTCGTTGTAGTTTTGTCACTATAGCAAGCGTTCTAATTGATCTCACCGCCTAATACTTACACATTTGGTGCACTAATGCGTTCCAATGCTCTTGTTGGAAGACCCGGTGAACTATAGGGTTTTGTTTCAACTTGCATCACAGAACAGGGTAGTTTGATGAATCACGTTACTGAATTTCACCCAGCGTTTTAACCTATTTCGTATTGTCTTTCTGGGTTTTCGGGAAGTTGTTCAGTTAGGCTCTAGCCTAATTGCTGAACATGGCATACTCCAGTGGGTAGCTGCCATACCCTCCTAAAGCAGTACAATTTATTTATGTTTGAAACAACCAGTGCTTGAGCTGTCCGCGGTGCTGATTTTAGGTAATCTCTCTCTCTCTCTCTCTCTCTCTCTCTCTCTCTGTCCCTGTGTGACAGGCAGTGTGTGTATGTTCACGTGTGTGCATGTGTGTGTCAGATCTGTTATGCATATGTCCTGCCTTCAACTTCGATAACGGCACTGTGGGACTTTGGCCAACAGGAACAGTTCTTATTAACTAGACCCAAGTCTGCTGTCATGATTGGCAGGAAAGATATACCACCCTCCCTTCTGACATGATTACCATAAAGTTCAACCCCTTACAGGAAGGTAAAGCATAATGTATCATTAGCTGTTTTTCTTTCAAATGTAACTCAAAATATTTATTCCATGATCACACCCTTCAGTCACTTAGTCTGGCAAAACAATGATTAATACACCACTTTGTGGCTTCATTTCTAAAGCAGTGACTTAATAAATCTGCCACGTCTCTGCAGCCCTGTCGATTAGTCTCAGGAGGGCCACTGAGAGAATACATATGGGCGCCCTCAGTTCCTCATACCCATCAGACAGACTGGCAGTGGCCCACTACGGCCCGGCCATTCAGCCTGCTCTCACCAAATTGCAACAGATGTCAAATCACTCCATCTTCCACCATCCACACAAAATTAATTAGAACATAAAAGCAGTGATCCATTTGGTCATTGTTCTGGAGAGGAAAATATTGGCCTTGCTGCTTCTTGCTGACAAATGTATGCATAATATAGACACATCAGAATGACAACATGATGTGCTGCACTGACCAACAGACAGCGTCAATGTTTTTCATATATATTAATATGTATGGGGTGTAATTGTCTGTGTGTATAACTATCTCACCAATGCTACTATCACTGAGTTGTCTTATAACTTGAGTAAACATGACATTTCTCTGAGGTATCATGCATTATGCATGTTCCCCCCAGTTCCCCGTGTTGGGATATGAAGCTGCATGGCAGTGAGCTCAGTGCAGGCCAGGCAGGCCAGGGCAAGTATCTAGCTGAGGCCTAATCTTCACTGGGGTGATAGAGAGAGATAACAGTGATAGATGGAGCGGCTGGTGAGGTTTAACATCCTGAGCTCAGTGTTGTCTGCCGGGGTCAGGCCTGTGATATCAGACCGCCAGTTCAGCCAGCTCCCTCCACCCATCCTCATGCCAGGGATCTTGGCAGTGTTAATAGCTGCAGATGTGTATATGAGCCGGGCTGGTTCTGTATTCATGGCCACAGATGTTTTAATGAGTGCTGTGTTGCTGCACAGGCGTCTGTCAGTCCCTCGCACACTTCAAGTGAAATGCTTCCCTGGCCATCCGCCAGCCAGCCAGCAGGCAGCCAGGATGTTATTGTGACATGTGTGGGCTACATTCTCAGTGATGTCTTCAGGAAGTGCATTTTTGGAAAGTTCAGTACTAGAAAATAGAGAGGAAAGCGAGCAATGATGCATACTTATATGACCCTGTTTGGTGATTGGAATGGAAGGAAATGTTCTTGCAATTAGTTAATGATGGCTCATTGCTACATGAATCATGCTTTATGTCACCCTTGTTGTGGAAGTGTAGCACAGAAGGATAATAACACCCCTTTTAGACTCCCCAAAGCTATCAACAAAGGTTTCTTGATGCATATGAGCAAAACAACTCTTGATCAGAAGAACGCTACACTGCATTTAGCAAAATTACAATTTAATTACATTTTCGAAAGGTAGGGTTGCATGGAGTACCCTTCTGATCAAGAACACCTACAGATAAAATGACCTTGACATTGTAAAAGAAAAACTTAGATTTGTCCTGATCTGCAAAATTCTTCAAAAGCGTTTATTTCTGATTTATCAAATATAGACATCATCAATATATATTTTCACTTTAAGAATCCATCTCTAATTTGCAGTATGCCACAATATCTTGCGAGGATATTTGAAGGAGCAGGGAGAGGACATGTGGTAGGTCTGTAGGAGGCCAGGTACAGTAAACAAGACAGACTGGTGACCTTCACCTGCTGAAGGAGACTGATTGGAGCGTGGTTGGAGGCTGATCTATGTGACAGGAACCACCGTGATTTATTTCTGGTGCTGCTACAATCCTTAAAAACTGCCCTCAACATTTCACACCAAGTTATTAGAACTTACTGAATAACCTTTCGGGTGATGAAAGAACATGATAAGCGGTCTCCATTTCAGTCCTTTATCTGAAACAGAAGAAAGATTGGCATTCTCCCCTGACACCCGGAGTGATGCAGAGGCTGGGGCAGCGCAGCTTTAATTGTTGATGTCGAGGAAAACTGCTATTTCTGTAAAGTCAATGGGTGGGTGCACCTACGTTTGATTTGTTTTGATTTGTAATTTGCTTTTCTCAGCAGAATCTTTACCTTTCAGTCATCCTCCTTCATTTAATACTCCTTGGCAGCAGAGGCTCATGAATAAATCAGAGCCCTCACTGTCAGTGCTTTGAGGGAGAGGGAATGGACTTATCATGTACTGTACCATTCTGAACTGGGAAGTACTTTCATCCTTTTCCTGCTCCTCCTTCACTAAAAATACCCACCCCAGACCCTTTAAAGTACTGTCTATACATTATCATTGGGATGAAGTTTTTATGTGGAATTCATAAATAATATTTGTCCTTGTTTTTTCTGTTTTCTATAATAATACTGTCACTATCAATTATTTATCAGAACCTGACTGTGAAGCCATAAGCCCTTGTGTAAGGGTTTTGAACAAATATTCCTCAATTACTTATACCTTATGTAAGATGGCTGCCTCCACTGTGGTCACTCTTGGTTGTAATCTTCTTAGCAATAGACAATATTCATCATATCGTCATATATTTCCAAAGAGATAGATAGATAGATCGCTTGTGCCAGATCACGGTATTCAGGGTAATGCGCACGGTGGAGGTACTATCTGGACTTTCCACAGTGGTTGCACCAACGGAAACATCTAGACACCTACCCAGACACTCACGCGACCACCCCGTGAGAGCCCTCTGCGGCCATGAGAAGGTGGGGTTGTGGAGTGCTAACCAAGGGATACATAATACCACAGGGAAAGCAGGAGATTCAATAATCGAAAAAAATCACCTGCTCAAAATGATTCTCCTAGGTGATCATGGTGACTGGTATAGTGACTTCCGTAACAAATCCGGACGCTGATGGTCGACTATCGAGTGGTCTGAAGGGACGTGGAATGGAGAGGGGAACCAATGAAATGCCTTGACGGCGTGCGAATGCCCTATCCATAAAGTTCCCAGCTGCGCCTGAATCGACTAGCGCCTAACACTGGGGAACTACCATGTGATTGGGAAAGTGGATAGGTAGGGTACAGTGCGCAACAGAGGGCTCTGAACAAGTGTGGGTGTTCGATACCTGGGGTGATGTGAGAGTGCCCTGCCTGCCGCCTCCAGGCCCAAAATAACGTTGACTACGACGTGTGGTGGATTGTCCCTTCGTGCCACCAGTGGCACTGTCGCTGTCCTCCTCCGCTCTCTCGACCGGCGGCTCCACCCAGCTCCATCGGCCCAAAAGAGGCGAGCAAACTCCCTGTAGTCCTCCAACGCGGCTCCTCCTTCGTTCCACACCGTGTTGGCCCACTCCAGGGCTTTCCCACAGAGGCAGGAAACGAGGACGGACACCTTCTCCCGCTCCGATGGTGCCGGCCTGATGCTGGCGAAGTAAAGCTCCAATTGGAGGAGGAATCCCTGGCACAGCGCCGCTGTCCCCTCAAATGCCCGTGGTCGGGATATCTGGATCCCTCCTGGTGCTGGGGTGTAGGTGGCTGGATCCGGTTGGCCAGCTGGTCTCGACAGATCGGGTCTGCTCCTCTCCAGGCGTTGGACTACCTGAAGAACCTGATCCTTCGCTTCCCCCAAGCTGGCCAGCATCGTGAAGTGCTCCTGGACCCGTGCCACGACTCCAGGCATGCGCTCTTCTCCCGCTGACTCCATAGCGGGTGGGTGATTCTGTGATGCGTGTGATAGAAGGAGTCAGGGGCAGGAAAGTAAGACGCATCCAAAGAGTTTATTACGTCGATAAAGAGTTGCGCAAGGATGCGACAACAAAACTCAGGCACAGGGGAAATATCTACCCTGGCAACAACAAGGTAAGGGTAGCTCAACCGAGCTACACACAGCTCACTACAAACAATCACCCACACAGACAAGGAAGCAGAGGGAACACTTCTACAATGACTAATTGGGGAAAAGAACCAGGTGTGTGTGATTAATTAGACAAGACAAGTGGAGTGATGATAAATGGATCGGCAGCAGCTAGTAAGCCGGTGAACGCCGAAACCTGCCCGAACAAGGAGGGGAGGCAGCCTCGGCGGAAGTCGTGACATTAAGAGAAAGATGCCTGAGGATAATACCCTAGGAATAAGGTGGGAGCTGAGCTTAGCTACATCTAACAAATCCTCTGACTCACAGGCATCAGGAACACATTGGTGGTAGAGGAAGAGGTGGTGCAGAAACCATAGTGAGGATACGCTAGCTACAGTGACTTCAGAAAGTATTCACACCCCTTGACTTATTCCACATTTTGTTGTGTTACAGCCGGAATTTCAAATACATTAAATTGAGATTGAGATTGTGTGTCACTGACCTACTCACAATACCCCATAAGGTCAAAGTGGAATGATGTTTTTAGAAATGTTTACAAATGTAATTAAAATAAAAAATGAAAAGCTGAAATGTCTTGAGTCAATACGTATTCAACCCCTTTGTTATGGCAAGTCTAAATATATTCATGAGTAAAAATATGCTTAAGAAGTCACATAATAAGTTGCATGGACTCACTGTGTGTGCAATAATAGCATTTAACCTGGTTTTTGAAAGACTATCTAATCTCTGTACCCCACACATACAATTATCTGCAAGGTCCCTCAGTCGAGCAGTGAATTTCAAACATAGATTCAACCACAAAGATCAGGGAGGTTTTCCAATGGCTTGCAAAGAAGGGCACCTATTTGTAGATGGGTAAAAACAGACACTGGGAGAGAAATTCATCTTTCAGCTGGACAATAACCTAAAACACAAGGCCAAATATACACTGGAGTTGCTTACCAAGACGATATTGAATGTTCCTGAGTGGTCTAGTTACAGTTTTGACTTAAATCGGATTGATAATCTATGGCAAGACTTGAAAATGGCTGTCTAGCAATGATCAACAACCAACTTGACAGAGCTTGAAGAATGTTAAAAAGAATAATGTGCAAACATTGTACAATCCAGTTGTCCAAAGCTCTTAGAGAGTTACTGCCAAAGGTGATTCTAACATGTATTGGCTCCGGGGTGTGAATACTTAGATATTTCTGTATTTCATTTTCATGAAATCTGCAAACATTTCTAAAAACATGTTTTCACTTAGTCATTGTGGGGTATTGTGTGTAGATGGGTGAGGAAAAAATGAATGTAATCCATTTTGAATTAAGGCTGTAACACAACAAAATGTGGAATAAGTCAAGGGGTATGAATACTTTGTGAAATCACTGTATATACTGTAGTATAGACTCTAAACTGAGTCCAGGGCCACCTGCATCAGCCTAAAAGAGGGCATGTCATGTGGGCCTGTCACGCAAGATGGATACTGCACAAACCCTCGCAAATTATATTATAACAGTAGCAATTTCCAGTTAAACAGAAATCTAAAACATGTCATGGAGAATTTATGTCTTCAAAAAGTGTGAAGTATAAGTTTGAGTTACGCGGGGGTAGTGACTTGGGCTGAACTACAGTCTTTGAGACTTTGCCGTTCAGAGGAATGTCTCAGAGGACTCAATATGTATTCTGGAAATTGAGTTTTGGTCAAGGCACTCAAGGCAGTCAGTTCAGGGCTGAATCATTTTTGGAGCTTGTACATACAAGCCATTGTGTTTTGTGATAGCATCTTCCAGTAGCAAATACAGAGCACATTTTTGTGTTCCTATTTTCTGCTCTCTTAATTATTGACAAATCTATTTCATAGATCTACCATACATTCAGACACATATTATGGGTAATGTTTACAAATACTGTACATACGTATATGTCTAACTTGAGTGAATAACCAATTTTTATTTGCATTTAAAGTTATGTTTTTAAAATAAATAAAAACATATGTCAACTCTTGAATAACCTCAACTCTTCCCGTATGCATAATCTATTCCATATTTCAGATTTACACTTCTAAACTTTCTCTTTCCATAATCTTCTGCAGTTTTGCATATTCCACTCCTTCATCTTTGAAATCCTACCTCCTGTCAGTAATTTCAACATCCACCTGCAGGAGAGGGATTTCACGGAGGCTTCTTTGAGCACTGTAAGGACGTTTTTATTTAAGTGTGACGTACAGAATTCGAAACTCCCTAGAAATCTTTATTTTCTGGGTTGTCTCCGGGTTTGCCACTTGCATTGTCCTAAGTATAGCCCAGTAGCAGTAGCAGTTGCATGGCAGCGTTGTGTTACTCTCTGTATTGCTTCATTGTAATACATGCCAGTGTCACACCATTGCCTCATAAATGTTTCAATCAGGCCCCCAGTTTTTGTTCTGGAGCTTGAAGTCACAAGCTCTGCTGGTTGGCTACTGCGTAGCATCCTAGCTGTGCCAAAAGACCTGGTCTGCCCTAGAAAGCTTATCTAAATTAAGATCGCCAGAACTGCCAAACAACATTTTTTTAGACTGCCGTTTTGAGGCTATTAAATAAGATTGATCCCCACAGTGAATTATTTTTAAGTTCGCTACAAATTAAGATATTTAATTAAATAGTGATCCATTCTGACTACTACATTTGTCATCACACAGGACCACTTGCTGACACAGACCAATCACGGGCCAGCAGGCTACGAGGAGGCTCGCGCCCTCATGCAATATACATTAAGTCTGATTCTCTCTGGTTGGATGAAAACGACTACATCGACCATGATCCTTTGCTAGTTAGGGCGACTTTCATCATGATCCTTCGAGATTGTTTGGTGCCATTCAGCTCCATTCAGCAATATTGCGCGCTTTAAATTCAAATACTTCTGGCTTCATGCGCCATCAGGAGTTTTCCATAGGAATACGTTGATGACGTCAGCGCTATCACTATCTACTGGGTTTTAATATCTATGGTTTCAGTACACTATTTCTGTCAGTGTGCCTCCAGATGCTAGAACGTTACATTTACTGTTATGTGAATTTCTTATGCAGTTGTGCTTGTGAAGAGAGTATTTGACAGGCCCTGACCTGCATACTGTACACTGCGCTGCTAGCTCACACATTACAAGCACCTCTATTCTACTTGTGTTTTCTTTTACTGCGTTGTCAACGTCCCCCACTCTCAACCATACACACTCGCAACAGGAAGGTTAAGATCATAGAACTGAACATTACACTTAGATTAAGCAATATCTCATAATAATGAATGGTGCCTTGTCTCATAATAATGAATGGGGTGTGAAGGTTGATGAAAGTATGTGTCTCTTTCAGTCTCCATTCTTTATGGAACTGTATGTTCTACTCTTTGTAAAACATATCCAAGCTTTCAGTGTCCTCTCAGTAAGAAAAAATAGTGTGTACTCTATGTTGCTTGGTTCACAGTGTCATGAACATTTGTGAGGTTTTAATGAACAGTTAGTAATGTATACTATTTCAAGCTTTAAGATGATAAATAATTTAGTCGATCACCACACATAATTGAAGATGCTTCAGACCAGGGCTCCAGACTAACATTTTCAACTTTTTCAGTTGGTGGCACCAGCCCATGATTTGGTCGCAACAATAATTTTAATGCATCACGCAATAGAAAAAATGCGTAACCATTTTACAAATTAATTCACAGTGCTTTCGTAAGAGGTGTAATAGACTACTGAGATAGTATTCAAGAAGTACATTGTTTCAACCCAAAATGGTTCTTCAGCTGTCCCCATAGAATAACCCTTGTGGAAAGGGTTCTACATGGAACTGAAAAGGGTTTTACCTGGAACCAATACTAGTTCTTCAAAGTGTTCTCCTATGGGGACAGCCGAATAACCGTTTTAGGTTCTAGATAGCACCTTTTTTTCTAAGAGTGTAACATGTCCATGCAGGAATGCAAGATTCAAGATATTTTGATGTGCAACATAATCCAGTGATTGTCAGGAATGTTGGGTTGACAATTAGGCTATTGTTGTTATGTTTTACTGTTAAAATAGGGCTCCAGAATGTTATTTTGTTCAATTGAGATAAATTTGCCTAATCTTTTTTTGCAGTAATATCATAGGCTAATTTATTTGGGGCTAATTCACCACCCGAGTAAGTGGAAACTCAAAACACATTAGCTAGATCAGGGATTCTCAAACTTTTTGGGGCTGGGGACCCCTTTTGTGATAGCAAATTCATCAGGGACCTCCTCATAATCAGAACACAACTCGAGTGAGATAGAAATAGCATACAAGGAGTTTTACGATGACTTCTGCAGTGCATGCAAGCTTTCAAGCAAATTTCCTGTAATTGTACACATTTTGTCATGGGGCAGAGAAATGTTTTGTTGTTGCAGCTTTAAAGCTAGTATCCTGCAATTCTACACATTTTCCCATGAGGCAGAGAGAAAACATTGCAGTTTTAAAGCTTAAATTACAGTGCATTTATATAAAAATAGTGGAGTGCTGTGGATACTGTCACGATCGTCTAATGAGGGAGACCAAGGCGCAGCGTTGCGGGTGAACATATTTATATTTATTGACTAGATCACACGATCAAAACAAAGAACGAAACGTGAAGTCCTTCGATACACAAACCAAAAGGAACAAGAAACCACAAAACACAAAGTGCAAGACAAACAGTTAAATATGGCTCCCAATCAGAGACACCCAGCTGACACTCGTTGCCTCTGATTGGGAGTCACTCAGACCAACATAGAAAATTAAACATAGACTTACACACCCTGGCTCAACATAACATAGTCCCCAGAGCCAGGGCGTGACAGATACCAACATCCATGTGAGCCTCTCAGGCCCATGTTGGCCAGGGTTAAGAAGATAATTTGTAGATTAATAATATTAGATTGTGTTGTATTAAACTTAAACACACTCTAAACTTATTCCACGGATCCCTTAGCCAAAATGTGTTTAATATGTTGTTGTTAGTAATACAGTGAGGAAAAAAAGTATTTGATCCCCTGCTGATTTTGTACGTTTGCCCACTGACAAAGACATGATCAGTCTATCATTTTAATGATAGGTTTATTTGAACAGTGAGAGACAGAATAACAACAACAAAATCCAGAAAAACGCATGTCAAAAATGTTACAAATTGATTTGCATTTTAATGAGGGAAATAAGTATTTGATCCCTCTGCAAAACATGACTTAGTACTTGGTGGCAAAACCCTTGTTGGCAATCACAGAGGTCAGACGTTTCTTGTAGTTGGCCACCAGGTTTGCACACATCTCAGGAGGGATTATGTCCCACTCCTCTTTGCAGATCTTCTCCAAGTCATTAAGGTTTTGAGGCTGACGTTTGGCAACTCGAACCTTCAGCTCCCTCCACAGATTTTCTATGGGATGAAGGTCTGGAGACTGGCTAGGCCACTCCAGGACCTTCATGTGCTTCTTCTTGAGCCACTCCTTTGTTGCCTTGGCCGTGTGTTTTGGGTCATTGTCATGCTGGAATACCCATCCACGACCCATTTTCAATGCTCTGGCTGAGGGAAGGAGGTTCTCACCCAAGATTTGACTGTACTTGGCCCCGTCCATCGTCCCTTTGATGCAGTGAAGTTGTCCTGTCCCCTTAGCAGAAAAACACCCCCAAAGCATAATGTTTCCACCTCCATGTTTGCCGGTGGGGATGGTGTTCTTGGGGTCATAGGCAGCATTCCTCCTCCTCCAAACACGGCGAGTTGAGTTGATGCCAAAGAGCTCCATTTTGGTCTCATCTGGCCACAACACTTTCACCCAGTTCTCCTTTGAATCATTCAGATGTTCATTGGCAAACTTCAGACGGGCCTGTATATGTGCTTTCTTGAGCAGGGTGACCTTGCGGGCGCTGCAGGATTTCAGTCCTTCACGGCGTAGTGTGTTACCAATTGTTTTCTTGGTGACTATGGTCCCAGCTGCCTTGAGATCATTGACAAGATCCTCCCGTGTAGTTCTGGGCTGATTCCTCACCGTTCTCATGATCATTGCAACTCCATAAGGTGAGATCTTACATGGAGCCCCAGCCCGAGGGAGATTGACAGTTCTTTTGTGTTTCTTCCATTTGCGAATAATCGCACCAACTGTTGTCACCTTCTCACCAAGCTCCTTGGCGATGGTCTTGTAGCACATTCCAGCCTTGTGTAGGTCTACAATCTTGTCCCTGACATCCTTGGAGAGCTCTTTGATCTTGGCCATGGTGGAGAGTTTGGAATCTGATTGATTGATTGCTTCTGTGGACAGGTGTCTTTTATACAGGTAACACGCTGAGATTAGGAGTTCATTAGAGTTAACTGCACCTCAGAAATTGCAGCCCAAATAAATGCTTCACAGAGTTCAAGTAACAGACACAGCTCAACATCAACTGTTCAGAGGAGACTGTGTGAATCAGGCCTTCATGGTCGAATTGCTGCAAAGAAACCACTACTAAAGGACACCAATAATAAGAAGAGACTTGCTTGGGCCAAGAAACACGAGCAATGGACATTAGACCGGTGGAAATTTGTCCTTTGGTCTGGAGTCAAAATTGGAGATTTTTGGTTCCAACCGCTGTGTCTTTGTGAGATGCAGTGTGGGTGAACGGATGATCGCCACATGTGTATTTCCCACCGTAAAGCATAGAGGAGGAGGTGTGATGGCGTGGGGGTGCTTTGCTGGTGACACTGTCTGTGATTTATTTAGAATTCAAGGCACACTTAACCAGCATGGCTACCACAGCATTCTGCAGCGATACGCCATCCTATCTGGTTTGGGCTTAGTGGGACTATGATTTGTTTTTCAACAGGACAATGACCCAATACACCTCCAGGCTGTGTAAGGGCTATTTTACCAAGAAGGAGAGTGATGGAGTGCTGCATCAGATGACCTGGCCACCACAATCACCCGACCTCAAACAAATTGAGATGATTTGGGTTGAGTCGGACCGCAGAGTGAAGGAAAAGCAGCCAACAAGTGCTCAGCATATGTGGGAACTCCTTCAAGACTGTTGGAAAAGCATTCCAGGTGAAGCTGGTTGAGAGAATGCCAAGAGTGTGCAAAGCTGTCATCAAGGCAAAGGGTGGCTATTTGAAGAATATCAAATATCAAATATATTTTGATTTATTTAACACTTTTTTGGTTACTACATGATTCCATATGTGTTATTTCATAGTTATGATGTATTCACTATTATTCTACAATGTAGAAAATAGTAAAAATAAAGATAAAACCTTGAATGAGTAGCTGTTCTAAAACTGTTGACCGGTAGTGTATATTTTTGTATATACATTTTTTTTTAAAGCTGTACCTCCCCACTTTGAGGACCCCTGAGCTAGATCACTAACTCTAAACATAAATCCACTAGTGGTAGCCATGCATTCATCTAACAGTAAATTCAATGTCCAGATATTTTTCTTTTGCAGTTGTAGTAGGGCCTTATAAAATCTCTTATATTTTTTGTCTAATTCCGTTTTCTCCGTTTTTTTTGCGTTCTAAATCCACAACAGTGATTAAACCATATCAGGAGACCACCTTTAAGGTCTGGGAATAATCTAAGACATTTTGATTTTGGAGTGTAGTTACCCATTAATTCAAGTGCGCATGCAAGAGCATGTGTCACGATCGTCTGAGGAAGCGGACCAATACGCAGCGCGTTGAGTGAACATGATGACTTTATTAAATCAAAGCAACCACGAAAACAAATAAACGAATGACGATAGTGAAGTCCACAGTGACAAATGACTGTACATGGAACAAAAACCCACAAACAAACAGTGAAACACAACAGTATAAATATGGCTCCCAATCAGAGATAACGAGCCGACAGCTGACACTCGTTACCTCCGATTGGGAGTCAATGACCAAACATAGAAACAAACAACCTAGACTAACCAACATAGAAATACACCCAAGTCCCAACAAAACAACATACACTCTAGCTCACATACACAAGTCCTAGAGCCAGAGTGTCACAGTACCCCCTAAAGGTGCGAACTCCGGGCGCACCAGCCCACAGTCTAGGGGAGGGTCTGGGTGGGCGTCTGTCTATGGTGGCGGCTCAGGCACTGGTCGTGGTCCCCACCCCACCATAGTCACTACCCGCTTGTGTAACCTCCTCCACATGACCACCCCCAACTAAACCCCCACAGGATTAAGGGGCAGCCCTGGACTAAGAGGCATCACCGGACTCAGGGGCAGCACCGGACTAAGGGGCAGCACCGGGCTAAGGGGCAGCACCGGGCTAAGGGGCAGCACCGGACTAAGGGGCAGCACCGGGCTAAGGGGCAGCACCGGACTAAGGGGCAGCACCGGACTAAGGGGCAGCACCGGACTAAGGGGCAGCACCGGGCTAAAGGGGCAGCACCGGGCTAAGGAGCAGCACCGGGCTAAGGGGCAGTACCGGACTAAGGGGGCAGCTCCGGACCGAATGGCGGATCCTGGCTGGCTGGCTCTGGCGGATCCTGGCTGGCTGGCGGATCCGGGCTGGACGGCTCTGGCGGATCCGGGCTGGCTGGCTCTGGCGGATCCTGGCTGGCTGGCGGATCCGGGCTGGACGGCTCTGGCGGATCCGGCCTGGACGGCTCTGGCGGATCCTGGCTGAACGGCTCTGGCGGATCCTGGCTGGACGGCTCTGGCGGATCCTGGCTGGGACGGCTCTGGCGGATCCTGGCTGGACGGCTCTGGCGGATCCTGGCTGAACGGCTCTGGCGGATCCTGGCTGGGACGGCTCTGGCGGATCCTGGCTGGACGGCTCTGGCGGATCCTGGCTGGACGGCTCTGGCGGATCCTGGCTGGACGGCTCTGGCGGATCCTGGCTGAACGGCTCTGGCGGATCCTGGCTGAACGGCTCTGGCGGATCCTGGCTGGACGGCTCTGGCGGATCCGGCTGCTCATGGCTGGCTGACGGATCTGGCTGCTCATGGCTGGCTGACGGATCTGGCTGCTCGCGGCTGGCTGACGGATCTGGCTGCTCATGGCTGGCTGACGGTGCAGGCTGAGCGGCTGGCGGTGGAGGCGGACCCCAGCCTCGGAGAGTGGTCATCACCTCCCGCAGGACGGTTCCCATCTGCAGGAGCTGCTCTTGCTGGACCCGAACCTGGGCTTCCAGTCTTGTACGGGCTGCGTGGCTCCTGCTGATTCCATCGCTGGTGTATGATTCTGTCTGGCGGAAGGCTCTAGCGGCTCCTGTCTGGCGGAAGGCTCTAGCGGCTCGGTCTGGCGTAGCACACCGTGGACCTGGTGCTTGGAGTAGGAACAGGCCGGTCCGCACCGGGAACACACACCACTGGCCTCAACCGAGGATCAGGAACGGGCCGGACCGGACTGGCAACACACATCAGTCCTTCACGCCGTGCCACAAACACTTCCCTCCTCTACTCGCCAATGGCTCCCGTACTCCGTTAGCCTTCTCTCCTTTTCTCCCTGTGGCAGCCTCCTGCTGCCCAGCCGCCTAAGCCATGTGCCCCCCAAAAATTTCTTGGGGTTGCCTCTCGTCCTTCCGACGAAAAACCTGCTGCCGCCGATGCTCCTCTCTCGCCAGGGCCTTGATCTTCCCCCAAGGTCCCTTGCCCCCGAGCATGTCCTCCCAGGACCACGATTTGCCCACCTGGGCCATCGCCAGCCTCTCGATCTCCTTACCCGGCGCCTCCACCCATGTCCAGTCTCTTTGCTCCTGGACACGCTGCTTGGTCCTTTGATGGTGGGTTTTTCTGTCACGATCGTCTGAGGAAGCGGACCAATACGCAGCGCGTTGAGTGAACATGATGACTTTATTAAATCAAAGCAACCACGAAAACAAATAAACGAATGACGATAGTGAAGTCCACAGTGACAAATGACTGTACATGGAACAAAAACCCACAAACAAACAGTGAAACACAACAGTATAAATATGGCTCCCAATCAGAGATAACGAGCCGACAGCTGACACTCGTTACCTCCGATTGGGAGTCAATGACCAAACATAGAAACAAACAACCTAGACTAACCAACATAGAAATACACCCAAGTCCCAACAAAACAACATACACTCTAGCTCACATACACAAGTCCTAGAGCCAGAGTGTCACAGCATGCACCTAGCAAGAGACCATTGTTTGGTTAGCGGTGTTTCTGTAGCCCACATGTGATGGCATAGTTTGCAAAACAAATGAACACTGCATTGATGTAAATAATCATGATATTATTCTGCCAGGTAGGCATAGGCTTGTTAACATTTATTTGAGAAGGTTTTTGGGGAAGCCTTTCTATCTACCAGAAGACAGTTATTAGCATCATCGCTAATGGCTACACAAAGTTGTAGGCGTGCACACAGACAGGGGCATTCCCGTGCCGTTGCCTCTTCAGAAAGTTGCAGGAAATACAAATCAGTGATTCATTCTGTTCATGTGTTATGATAAACTTGGTAAAAGTATTTAATTTTCTAATAAGTTCAGTACATTTTGAATATGGTTGAATTCCTTTGTAATGTCTGGATTCCGTGATTCTGTGCGCATTCTCAGCAGCGCAGAGTTTTAAGCAGTAGTTTCCAAAGCTGTGTTTTTCCCGCAATTGGATTTTGAAATGTTATTGCCTACAACCAGAACACATTTTCTCACGGAGCACGAGGGGAGATAGCTCAAAGGCCGGCAGATGGCAATATTGAGTCGTTTCATCTTACCGGCCAAAGGAAATGTTTGCAGCTGGCAATACACTCAAATCCCTCATGGACCGGTTTGTACATAAAACATTCTGCATTCAGGCTGGAAAGTCGTCGATTTCCTCCTTAACTCGTTTTAATGGTTAACAGGGAAAATATGCATACTTTCTTTATGAAACACCATTTTCCACCACCATGCTAGAGTAGCTAATGCTAGTCTCGGAGAGTTGAGGAAGAAATTGACCCCTTTGCAGCCTGAATGGAGAATGTTTTATGTATGAACCGGTCCATGGGGGATACGAGTGTATAGCCGACTGCATACATAGGCCTTTCTCGCGCGAGGGGGGGACAAATTGCGGGGGACTTTCTGGGAATGAATGTTTCCAGTTTTTCGTTGCTGCGGTAATGGCAGCTACTGTATACTACGACTGAATAAAAAGTAATTCTCCTGTAGAAAATAAATGTCAGTTTTTCTTCTAAACTAAGCTAGAACTGATTTTACTGCCATTTTTCTATCGCCTACAATTGATTTTTCAGCCACTGTCACTTAGGAATCCAGCAGTCTGGGACCGGTAGCTAGCTAGCTAAGCTAATGTTTGCAAAGCTAGCTATTTAGGTAGCTAAATTAAATAAAAAAGAATATGCTTAGCTTGCTGCCAAAGAGCTTGCTAAGACTATGATAATGTACAGTATATATAATCAAAGAATTGTATAATGTTATTTCAAAACATTAAGTTAGCATGCTAGCTAGTACTCCCGAGTGGCGCATTTGTCTAAGGCACTGCATCTCAGAGTTAGAGGTGTCATTACAGATCCTGGTTCAATTCCAGGCTGTGTCACAATCCGGTGGTGATTGGGAGTCCCATAGGGCATTGTCCGGGGTCGGCCGTCATTGTAAATAAGAATTTGTTCTTAACTGACTTGCCTGGTTAAATAAATAAAAAATAAAAATAAAAAATTGCCCATGGCAAGCAGGGTTAGGAATTAAGTCAACCTGCCAGCCTGTTATGCTAGCGATGACGCTAACTGTTTAGCAAGCTAAACATTTGGTTTCCTGGCATCGGGAGTATGGGGTAACGTGAGTTACAGCATGGTGAGGGTGAATTAAATTCTTTGTTCAACATATTTTAGAGTGTCCAATCAAAAAAGCATATTTTGACCAATTAGTAAAATAATTTGTTAATTGTGTAGATATTCCTCTAAGAAAAACAATGGTTCAAACCTAATGTCTATATCATAATCTGTGTAAAAGGTATTGGAGTTCACCCTTGTCGGATGGAAAATTCCTGTTATTTTTCAAAGATTTCTCACAAAAACAAGCGTATCTCTGTGAAATGTCAATGGAGCACTGAGGGTTTACCAAGCTTTTTATTTAGCAAAGCCTTTTACATTTAATTCAGCTTGTGTCATGAACTTTGAAGACCACAAAACCACAACATTTTAATTCATCAAAAGTTGTTATGTCAACAGAGCTCGGTGCTTATTATCGGATGTATTAGGTTACGAAATCCAACTTTTTGGATATAATGTTAATGATACAGTATGTTAGAGAAAGACCCCACTAAATGATTCAGAACATGAATAATCATATTTGTCTTGATAACATTTATTTTATAACATAAGGAAGCGAAATTTCATCACTTGGAAGAGTGGGTGGACACCCTACATCAGGGGTGTCAAACGTACGGCCCGCGGGCCGGATCAGGCCCGCAAACAGGTTTAATCCGGCCCGCGAGATGATTTAGAAAAAAATAAAAATAATAATTATTTTTTATTTTTTTGTAAAGTATAAAAATGCGCTGCAATTTTTCAATAAAATAAACTGCTGTTCCAATTGCGTCCACTGGATGGCGCAATAGCAATTGTGTTAAGCAAGCAAACTGTTTATACCGGGGCAGAGCAAGTAGGTCAAGCACGTGCAGCCAATGAGCTACTTTGTTTTGCCCGCGATATTTATTACGGCTTCTACTTTTAACATTATGTGCTTTGGCACCCTCATTGCCCCAATATGTCTCTGTCAAAAAGAGAAAAGTGGGACGCAGAGTGCAGAGTGTTCCAAGAAAAATTGTCATCCTATTTATTCACGGAATTGAATGGGAAAGCTGTATGTTTGGTGTGTTCAGAGCATGTTGCAGTGCTGAAAGAATATAACCTTCAGCTCGCCACTATGTGAGTCTTCATGCCGACAAATATGACAACTTTCAAGGACAGCGGAGATGAGAGAAGGTGAATGAACTGTTGGCGGGTCTGAAGAAACAGCAGTCTGTGTTTACTCACAGCCGAGACATCAGTGACGCTGCAGTGAAAGCTAGCTACCTCATTGCTAATGAAATCGCAGTGGCTTCAAAACCATTTAGTGAGGGTGAAAACATGCATGATGAAGGCAGCGGAGATTGTGTGCCCTGAAAAGCGGCAGGCTTTTGCAAATATCAGCCTGACAAGAAACACAGTTGCAGACAGGATTTCCGATCTTTCAGTGGATTTGGACAGCCAGTTGAAGCAAAAAGTAAAGTCATTTATTGCGTTTTCGGTTGCAATTGATGAAAGCACGGACATTATAGATGTTGCACAACTGGCCATTTTCATCCGCGGAGTTGATGACACATTGACCGTCACTGAGGAGTTCGTGGAGTTGGTGCCGATGACAGATACAACGACAGCAGCTGATATCTTTACCGCACTCGTCGGCGCGCTGGACAGGGTCGGAGTGGACTGGTCCCGAGCTGTCAGCCTGGCTACAGATGGTGCGCCCTCAATGATCGGGAAAAAAGCAGGCGTTGTGACAAAGTTCAGAGAGAAAGTGCAATCTGCAAATGGAGGACGTGATTTTTTGACTTTTCACAGTATTTTGCACCAGGAGGCTTTGTGTTGCAAGTCATTAAAGATGGATAACGTCATGAAGGTGGTCATCCAAACTGTTAATTTCATCCGATCCAGAAGCCTGAATCACCGTCACTTTGACAGCCTTCTCAGAGAGAAAGACCACATCTATGGTCTGCCATACCACACTGAGGTAAGATGGTTAAGCCGAGGTGCTGTGCTGAGGCGTTTCTTTGATTTACGAGAAGAAATTGAACAGTTCATGGAAGAAAAGGGCAAACCAGTGTTAGAATTTCATTCCGCAGAATGGATGCAGGACCTTGCATTTATGGTGGATGTTACAGAGCACCTGAATAACTTGAACAAACAGCTGCAAGGGCGCAACAAAGTTGCCACGCAGTATTATGACAGCATACGTTCTTTCAAGTTGAAGCTGTCATTGTGGGAGACGCAACTTGCCGGTGGTGATGCAGCTCACTTCCCCTGTCTGAAAAATGTGTGCGCGAACCAACATGTGGCAGACATGAAGCGGTTCAAAGATAAAATAACGGGACTGTTACGGGAGTTTGAGCAACGCTTTCAGATTTATGTTTATGTTTTTATGTTGATGTGCTATTGTTTTTAATTGATTTTATTTGTATATTTAACCTATTCTTGACTCTGTGGTTCTTGCAATTGTTTGGGGAACAGGATTTCATTATTTTAGTCTACATTTCTGCCTGAGAAATGACACCCTGATATAGTTCTGTGATCTGTGATATACTTCTGTGAATCACTGAGGCATTGTGTGTTTGTGTGTTCTTTGTCCTCAGAACATTCAAATAACTTGAGGTGTTTTATGATTAATAGTGATGTTGTGCTTTTGGACACTGTCCTCAGGCTCCAGCTTTATGTTTATATGTTTTTATGTTGATGTGCTATTGTTTTTAATTGATTTTATTTTATTTGTATATTTAACCTATTCTTGACTCTGTGGTTCTTGCACTTGTTTGGGGAACAGGATTTCATTATTTTTATCTACATTTCTGCCTGAGAAATGACACCCTGATATAGTTATGTGATCTGTGAAACAGTTCTGTTAATCACTGAGGCATTGTGTGTTTGTGTGTTCTTTTTCTTTAGAATTTTCAAATAAACTTGACGTGTTTTATGATTAATAGTGATGTTGTGCTTGTACTATTTTGGACACACTGTCCTCAGGCTCCAGCTTTATGTTGTATGTTGATCGTATTAAAACAAAGAAAACAATCTGAAGTTGTTGTTTTTAAGTTATATATACCATGATTTTTCCGGTCCGGCCCACTTGGGAATAGATTTTCCTCCATGTGGCCCCTGAGCTAAAATGAGTTTGACACCCCTGCCCTACATATTGCTAGCTAGCGAATTATCTAGCTAGTTGTAGGAAAAGGACTTTCTACAATTTCTAGCTAGCAACATTAGTGAAGCTAGCTGGCTAGCTAGCAACATGACATCAATTCTATATACTGGAAGCAGTGAGAACGCAATTAGACCATAAGTCTTAGATTTCCCAGAATCTCCCAAAAAACAGATGTCCCCGCCCTGGAAATGAGAGAAAGGCTTATTCCCTTTGGACGGCAGGGGCTAGGGGGGAGAGGAATGGTGAGTGGCTCGCTCATCTCAGTAGCAGGCACCAGCGAAACATTACTGTTTGACCAAATCATGGTTTTAGCCTCCTAAAAAACTAGGACGTTTGGAGTGAGGTGACCATGTAGAATGCGCAGCTCGTACCGATGCGACCAATAAAACATTTGATTCGCACCTAGAAACCTATTAATTTTGACAATGCAAGACATGGAGAGGGGCGGCAGTGTATGCATGTTATTTTTATGTCTGGGTTAATTCGCATAACCTTTTTGTAATGCAATCTTATTCTGTGGATGTATTAACATCACATTAACTGGGAAAGTAATGTCAGTGCCACACTCTGTGTAGTTCCGCAAGGATGTAATTGAGATCCCATAGGATGGGAAATTGCAAGTCTCATATTAATACAGTAATATCTCCATCTACCTCCACAAATGGTTTAGAATTACAGCCTTCAAACTTAACACCTCTCTCTGAGTGGATGATTCATTTCTGGCACTGCATTAAGTGGGTTGGAATATACTGTATATTGATTCCATACACACCACTGCTATTTGTACCTAACTAATATCAATAAAACTCAGATATCGACTCGTACAGTGCCTTCAGAAAGTATTCACACCCCTTGACTTTTTCAGCTGAATTAAAATGGATTACACTTAGATTTTTTGTCACTGGCCTACACACAATTCCCATAATGTCAAAGTGTAATTATGTTTTTCAAAATGTTTACAAATTAATAAAACATGAAAAGCTGAAATGTATTGAGTCAATAAGTGTTCAACCCCTTTGTTGTGGCAAGCCTAAATAAGTTCAGGAGTAAAAATGTGCTTAACAAGTCACATAATAACTTGCATGGACTCACTGTGTGTGTGCAATAATAGTGTTTAACATGATTTTTGAATGACTACCTAATCTCTGTACCCCACACATACAATTATCTGTAAGGTCCCTCAGTCGAGTAGTGAATTTCAAACACAGATTCAACCACAAAGACCGGGGAGTTATTCCAATGCCTTGCAAAGAAGGGCACTATTGGTAGATGGGTAAAAACAAAACATCTGACATTGATTATCCCTTTGAGGATGGTGAAGTTATTAATTACACTATGGATGGTGTATCAATAAACCCAGTCACTGCAAAGATACAGGCATCCTTCCTAACTCAGTTGCCGGAGAGGAAGGAAACCACTCAGGGATTTAACCATGAGGCTAATGGTGACTTTAAAACAGTTACAGAGTTTAATGGCTGTCATAGGAGAAAACTGAGGATGGATCAACAACAATGTAGTTACTCCACAATATTAACCTAATTGACAGAGTGAAAAGAAGGATGCCTGTACAGAATACAAATATTCCAAAACATGCATCCTGTTTGCAACAAGGCACTAAAGTAATACTGTAGAAAATGTGGCAAAGCAATTTACCTTTTGTCCAGAATACAAAGTGTTATGTTTGGCACAAATCCAATACAACACATTAATGAGTACCACTCTCCATATTTTCAAGCATGGTGGTGGCTGCATCATGTTATGGGTATGCTTGTAATCGTTAAGGACTGGTGAGTTTTTCAGGATAAAAAATAAACGGAATGGAACTCACCTTTCAGCAGGACAATAACCTAAAACACAAGGCCAAATCTACACTGGAGTTGTTACCAAGAAGACATGGAGTGTTCCTGTGTGGCCGAGTTACAGTTTTGACTTAAATCTACTTGAAAATATATGGCAAGACCTGACAATGGTTTTCTAACAATGATCAACAACCAATTTGACAGAGCTTGAAGAATTATGAAAAGAATAATGGGCAAATGTTGCACAATCCAGGTGTGGAAAGCTCTTAGAGAATTACCCAGAGAGACAGCTCTAATCGCTACCAAAGGTGTTTCTACAATTTATTGACTCAGGGGTGTGAATACTTAAGTAAATTAGATATTTCTGTATTTAATTTTCAATAAATGTGCACTTTGTCATTGTGCGGTATTGTGTGTAGATGGGTAAAAATCAATCTATTTAATCCATTTTGAATT
This sequence comes from Coregonus clupeaformis, assembly GCF_020615455.1. Taxonomy (NCBI): domain Eukaryota; kingdom Metazoa; phylum Chordata; class Actinopteri; order Salmoniformes; family Salmonidae; genus Coregonus; species Coregonus clupeaformis. The sequence goes on from NC_059203.1 coordinate 45,525,509, forward strand.
AAGGCTGTAATACAACAAAATGTGGAATAAGTCAATTGGGATGAATACTTTCTGAAGGCACTGTATATATGTGAATAACTTCTACTATAACAGACTGGATTGCCGAGCAGTGTGGTTGCATCCCATATTTAATATATTTTGAAGTCTATTAATATGCGATTTCAAACACGACCAGTAAATCACTGTGTGTAACAATATTAACGATATTGGGACAATGAATGATGTGACAAACATAATGAGAGTTTCCTTGCTGTTGGGCAGCATTTTCACCACTCCTCCTGTTCACTAGAAACTACACCTCAACATAAATACTGAGGCAGTGCAGGCTGCAGCATGATTAATACACTGCACACTAAATGGATTTGCAATGAACCAATCTTCTGATGAGCTGCTTACACTTGCAATAAACCAGCACATGCCTGCCTCCAGTTTAGGGCCTCCCTCCCAGTCTTTTTTATCTTGGAATTTGCAAACCAAACAACTAGGTCCATGACTGCGAACGTGAGGAGAATAAGTAATCAGTCAGAGAGGTAATGGCTTTGGCTTGTGTTTCTCCTCTGTGCAGCATGTGACTGTGACTGGCTCAGTCCACTGTGTGGCTACAACTCTCTGGGGCATGCAGAGTGGTTCAAAGGCCTATTTGTCTGTGGCTGTGTGTGCTCTCTGTCTGGCCCTATAGCTCTGCTGATTTTGTCTGCTTGTGTCATGGTCTGTCTTTCTTCCCTATGCCCTGTGCCATTTCACTCTGGCTTTGTGAGGCGTCTGTGGGCGCTGCCCCAGCACATCCATCAACAGAACTCTCCCAGACATCACAGCACCTCACCGTTAGTCGACTCTATTTCTAAGACAACTTACATCCTCACGCGGTGAAAAATAACTCCTGACATCTGTGATTATTCTAAACCTTTAAACTGTCTTTTCCTGTTACACTTACTGGCCTGTGATAGATTTAGCTTTATCTTCAGGGCCACATTGTGGCCCTTTTTACTTTCTCTGGATTGTTTATGTTTGTGTCTGTCTTGAAAAGCCTCTCTTTGCAGGGATGTATCAACAATGTGTCCCCAAATATAGGGGCAACATGAAGAAGGCTTTAGTCAGTCTCTCAATGGCTGCCAGACTTAATGGATTAAGACCACTGCCATCCCTCAGCCACACCACTGATTCTGCATTGTGATTTACCCACAAAAGCACTCTCATACCTTTTGCCAAAAGCAAAATAGCTTTGAACTGGAATAGCCATTTCCTTTCTTTGCCCTCTTAATAGAAAACATGTCCCGGATATACACTGGCAAAACTGTAGATCTACAATCCTATCATACCTATCTCAACCAGCAAAGATCATTACCTGGCCTTACTTAGGCTGGACAATGGAAATTTAGATGACAGTTGGGAGTTCAAACCATGAGAAAAGAAAAATCCTCCTCAAAAGGGGGGTTCAGATGTTTCACTTTGTCAATATGATTGAACTCCATCCTCCCTATGTTTCTGCTCTGATTTGACTAGATTTGGGGATACCGTTAGTCAGATGCTGTTTGGGGGCTGGGCTATTCCAGGCAGTGATCACGTATGGATGGACTATGAGCACAAGGTCCTGAAGAAATGTGGACACTGTGCCATGGAGGGATATAAAGGAGATGATTTCTTTTCAGCATCACTTCACCCAGGATGATCTCATTACTTTGTGCTAGTGGTCAGTCCCAGCGATGAGAGAGCGCTCTCTGGCTCCATGCCACTACCCTGACAGACGTGTCCTATGATGATGAGAGACATTACACGCTCCTCTGATGATTGTTGGTCCAACGCCCAACCTACAGTACCTAGATGTCTTATAGGAAATATTGCATATGCTCACTGTATCCTCTCAGCGGTTTGATGTGGGCTGTAGAATCCATTAGTATATGGTATTTGCCAAGATAGATAGCTTTCCAATGACACATTTTGTTCCCCCAGATATTCATATATTTATTCCCTGGTGAACAAATATTTCATGTTTTCCATTAGTATTTGTGGTATGCAGTAAGAGTGGATAGAAAATATTATATAAAAACACACATTCTTGTCCTACATTCGCTTCCCATGCCAGTATACAGGTGTTGTTTTTGTTAGGATGAATAGAAAATGCCTCCTGGGTGGATGTTGAATGAGGGTCGTTTATGCCAAGCCTATAACAGCCTTTGACGCAATGTCTCCCTCATCTCCCCTGTCCACTGAAAGATGTATCACTTTACAACACCATGGGTTCAGGGATTTCAATAATAATCCATACTATGTCACTTTTATAAGCACAGTTACACTGATTTATTTTCAATGGCCTTGTTATTTATTTAGTTATTCTATTTCATATCCCACATTTTGTCTAAACATGCATTATGTATTTTATGATGCACATAAAATGCTTATGAGCTAAAAGGTTTGGCTCTTACTATGCATCAATATTTGTCTATAAAAAACCTATGCTTCTCCCCCTGCTATTATTTACATAATACCGCTGCCTTTCATAATGCTGGTGCTTATAAAGCCATTAGATAACCCTTCTCCTCTAGCATGGTTCAGAGTTAGTGTTTATGATCATAGTGTGATAGGACAGTTTGATAGCCTACCAGTCATTATACACACCTTTTCTTAAATAATCAAAGAGTTTAATTAGAATTAGAATTATTAACACATTCATAACTCATACGGTATGCTATCATATGTTACTCCTTGGTGTGAATGACATACAGTATGATGAATTATGAATTGAGATTTTGCATAGTAAGAGATTGGAATGTTTATTTCAGTTTATATCATTCACACTTGACCCACCTGTGACTGCTTGTCATTTTTTATGATGTAAAATATGAAGACAGGGAGGCTATTTGAGTCGGAAGCGAGATATTAAAAATGAAAGATACTCACCTAAGGTCTCCCTCAGCTGGCCTACAGTATAAGATGTTTTTATGAGGAGTCCTCTGTCCTCAGACCCACTCTAATACATTTCTCATTCAAAAGTAATGTGAGCTTAAGCTTAGCTTTTTTTTTTACAAACATTGAAGTAAAACACGCTTATATTTGGGGTTCTGATGGGGTACGACAGTTGAACTAAGCTCATGAGGCATGTATAATTTATATTCTTCAAGAATCAATGGGTACATTATTATTCATTTGTAAGTTCAAAAATGGATGTAGCAACTGCAGATTGGCCCTTTAAGCGCTGTATCTGAATCGTCTTTACTCATCCTGCTTCTGCACCCAGGGACTCTTGTATCCATAACATTTTCACCCCTATTTTAACATTCCTGGTTCATGTTTTGGCATCAGCTTTTCCAGTGTAGGATATTGGTTCAACACATCATGTGCTCAAACAGACAGACTTTATGATCATATGAGCGAAAGTAATGCTAGAAATTCTATTACAATTTTGCCTCTTAGTTGTGCTACTGCTTTTCCTACTGTAGTAACTTTGTAGAGTTTGGGAGCAAGCACAACTTCAATGATTATTCCAGGTACTGTAGTGCAGGCTGAAAGGAGAGGAGGCCAAGCTGAGCCGGTGAATGGGAATGAAAAGTGACCTTGCTGGTCTCAAGCAGCCAGATGGTTAAGTGAAATAAACACACGGAGGGTCAGAGCTCTTTGAGACCTTGTCCACATGGTGCCGTAGACACGGCAACGCTGGAATGATGTATGAGACGACAGGGAGTTTTTTTTTTTTTGCGGGATGAAGATAAAAGTGAAAGTACAGTAATTCTATTTCATTTATGTAACCTGACTTTGAAAGCTGGCTTTGTATCAGTGCGCCAACTGGTGTTTCTCATGGATATGCATAGTAAGATACATAAACGGTTGAATGACAGTAAGTCCTAGTATGTGACATCTTTTATAAGACAAGGACTAAGTTGTTGCTTTTTACAGTACTCTACTTGTTTGAACACCTCTTAGCACAACAGCTTGCTCAATCTTAGATACAGCCTACAGGCCTATAAGGCATCAAATTCAGTTTCTGTAAGTGATGCTCCGTCTTTGCATATTTTGTGTGAGGAAAATTTATAACCCAGTTCCACCCAGGTCACTGACTGAGCTCATGTTGTGCGTCACTTCAGTGCCTGAAGAATGGTGACTTTGTCAGGGCTGACCTTGATGCCTGTAGTGTTTCCTGTCCTGATGGTGATGATGACATGCATGCCTCTGACATGGCTTTCGATTCCAGCACTTTGAAGTGACATAGAGGGGAAGGGACTGCTGTTGTCACAACATTGTCCTGTCCTCTGTGTGGTAGAGATGGCCTCCCATGGACTGATCCCTGGCTGGGGCGTTGGTGCCAGTGGTCTTCAGCTCCTCTACCAGCTGGACAGACTCCTCACTGTCTTATTATGGGCTTAAGACTGAGCGCAGGAGTCTACCCTCCTGAGTGTTGGGTAAATAGAAGCAGTGTATCTGGTAATGGCAGAGAAAACGTTGGGTTATACTCTATCAGTGGCTGACTGGCTGGGTGTGCTGGATGGAACTCCAGGAGCTGGCCCTCCATTAATCATATTCAAATCAGCAGCATCCCACTGAAAGGCTCCCCTTCCCTTCCCTAAGCTCCTCACTCCTCACTCATGCTTATCTTAATATGGACAGATGAAGTCACAGTTCTTTTTGCATATTCCAAAACCATTAGAATCATAGTTTCATCATTCACTATTCATTATGCCATTATTTTCCATCACTACCAGATGTGTAATCAGTATGTTGACAAACAATGCATCACATTTCAACCAAGAACAATTATTCTATTGCTACAGGCTGGAATATGTAATATTGAATTTTGAGATAATAGGATGTATATTAACATATGCTCAAGCAAACCACTGATCATGAATGTTTTATTAAATTAACATCAGCTTTATGTTCATTTGAACCTTGAATTCACATAGCTCAACTCAATCCAAGTTGGCAGGTGCTCTTAAATAGCTTATTTCCTGCGGGGAATATGCTAAGTATTTGACTATCTCAAATATATTACTATCTCAAATGTCCAGACAGTAGAAATAACACTTATTTCTTGCAGAAAGAATACTGAAAGTTGTGCATGTTTATATAGATAAGAGTCTCAGAATTGCTTTGAAAGCCTGGCATGTCTCATGAGAATTTCTCAGCTAAAACTCACAGTCTGTTTCTTTGAATGATACTCATACCAAGCAACAATGAGCATTAAGTGATGTATTGTTTACTTGTTACTTGGTTTTAAAGTGAATTGGGTGTCTTTTCAATGTATTTTGAGATACATTTAGGAATTATGGATCATTTACAGATCCCCATTATTGAGCTGTAATTTACGATCAGTTTTCTAAGTAATTTAGATTTCCAGAATTCACTGAGCCAATTAAGAATGCTTCAGTGATCTGTATCAATATGGTTTCCTTTAATGTACTCCATCTCAAATAAGAGTTGTCTTAAATATACAATGAACAAAAATAGAAACGCAACAAGCAAACATTTCAAAGATTTTACTGAGTTACAGTTCATATAAGGAAATGAGTCAATTGAAATAAATTCATTATGCCCTAATCAATGGCTTTCACATGAATGGAAATACAGATATGCATCTGTTGGTCACAGATACATAACAAAAGGTAGGGGCGTGGATCAGAAAACCAGTCAGTATCTGGTGTGACCACCATTTGCCTCATGCAGCGTGACACATCTCCTTCGCATAGTTGATGAGGCTGTTGATAATGGCCTGTGGAATGTTGTCCCACTCCTCTTTAATGGCTGTGCGAAGTTGCTGCATATTGGCGGGAACTGGAACACGCTGCCGTACATGTCGATCCAGATCATCCCAAACATGCTTAATGTCTGGTGAGTATGCAGGCCATGGAAGAACTGGGATATTTTCACTTTCCAGGAATTGTGGACAGATCCTTGCGACATGGGGCCATGCATTATCATGCTGAAACGTGAGATGATGGCGGCGGAAGAATGGCACGACAATGGGCCTCAGGATCTCATCATGGTATCTCTGTGCATTCAAATTGCCATTGATAAAACGCAATTGTGTTCGTTGTCTGTAGCTTATGCCTGCCCATACCATAACCCCACTGCCACCAAGGGGCACTCTGTTCACAACGTTGACATCAGCAAACTGCTCGCCCACACGACGCCATACACGCTGTCTGCCATCTGCCTGGTACAGTTGAAACCGGGATTCATCTGTAAAGAGCACACTTCTCCAACGTGCCAGTGTCCATCGAAGATGAGCATTTGCCCACTGAAATCGGTTACGACACCGAACTGCAGTCAGGTCAAGACCCTGGTGAGGACGACGAGCACGCAGATGAGCTTCCCTGAGACGGTTTCTGAGAGTTTGTGCTGAAATGTTTAGGTTGTGCAATGGGCCTCAGGATCTCATCATGGTATCTCTGTGCATTCAAATTGCCATTGATAAAACGCAATTGTGTTCGTTGTCTGTAGCTTATGCCTGCCCATACCATAACCCCACTGCCACCATGGGGCACTCTGTTCACAACGTTGACATCAGCAAACTGCTCGCCCGTGTAACCACACCAGCCCAGTTTCATCAGCTGTCCGGGTGGCTGGTTTCAGACGATCTCGCAGGTGAAGAAGCCAGATGTGGAGGTCCTGGGCTGGTGTGGTTACACGTGGTCTGCTGTTGTGAGGCCGGTTGGACGTACTGCCAAATTCTCGTTGAAGGCGACTTATGGTAGAGAAATTAACATTAAATTCTCTGGCAACAGCTCTGGTGGACATTCCTGCAGTCAGCATGCCAATTGCACGCTCCCTCAAAACTTGAGACACCTGTGGCATTGTGTTGTGTGACAAAACTGCACATTTTAGAGTGGCCTTTTATTGTCCCCAGCACAAGGTGCACCTGTGTAATGATCATGCTGTTTAATCAGCTTCTTGATATGCCACACCTGTCAGGTGGATGGATTATCTTGGCAAAGGAGAAATGTTCACTAACAGGGATATAAACAAAGTTGTGCACAAAATTGAAGAGAAATTAGCTTTTGTGCAAATGGAGAATTTCATTTTACATTTTACATGCGTTTATATTTTTGTTCAGTATATATCTCTAAGTCCCCTAAGAGATATGTCGACCATTAGTACTATGAGGGATGAATTTGTGTTGCTTTTAAATAAAGAACAATGTATCCAAGGTTAGATAGATACTATCCTTGTGGTAGGATTCCAGTGGTCCAATTTCAGACAGGCACACAATAACAAGTTTCCAAAGCTCTCTTCTTTCTCCTGCCTGAAGATATCAGAGAAGGCTTTGGTAAAAGCCTTGTGGTATGATTAAAACAAAAAGAAAAGTGATCTGTGATCTGAGCTTGTGCCCGCACAGTCAGTTGAGTTCAGAGCACTCCGGTTGAGCCCCACAAACCGACATTGAACTGATTGAACGTGATTGCTGGAATGCTGGTCTGTGCTGAAAGCTCAAAGTAGCAGGTGTACAGTGGGGAAAAACAGTATTTAGTCAGCCACCAATTGTGCAAGTTCTCCCACTTAAAAGGATGAGAGAGGCCTGTCATTTTCATCATAGGTACACGTCAACTATGACAGACAAATTGAGAAAAAAAAATCCAGAAAATCACATTGTAGGATTTTTTATGAATTTATTTGCAAATTATGGTGGAAAATAAATATTTGGTCACCTACAAACAAGCAAGATTTCTGGCTCTCACAGACCTGTAACTTATTCTTTAAGAGGCTCCTCTGTCCTCCACTCGTTACCTGTATTAATGGCACCTGTTTGAACTTGTTATCACTATAAAAGACACCTGTCCACAACCTCAAACAGTCACACTCCAAACTCCACTATGGCCAAGACCAAAGAGCTGTCAAAGGACACCAAAAACAAAATTGTAGACCTGCACCAGGCTGGGAAGACTGAATCTGCAATAGGTAAGCAGCTTGGTTTGAAGAAATCAACTGTGGGAGCAATTATTAGGAAATGGAAGACATACAAGACCACTGATAATCTCCCTCGATCTGGGGTTCCAAGCAAGATCTCACCCCGTGGGGTCAAAATGATCACAAGAACGGTGAGCAAAAATCCCAGAACCACACGGGGGGACCTAGTGAATGACCTGCAGAGAGCTGGGACCAAAGTAACAAAGCCTACCATCAGTAACACACTACGCCGCCAGGGACTCAAATCCTGCAGTGCCAGACGTGTCCCCCTGCTTAAGCCAGTACATGTCCAGGCCCGTCTGAAGTTTGCTAGAGTGCATTTGGATGATCCAGAAGAGGATTGGGAGAATGTCATATGGTCAGATGAAACCAAAATAAAACTTTTTGGTAAAAACTCAACTCGTCGTGTTTGGAGGACAAAGAATGCTGAGTTGCATCCAAAGAACACCATACCTACTGTGAAGCATGGGGGTGGAAACATCATGCTTTGGGGCTGTTTTTCTGCAAAGGGACCAGGACGACTGATCCGTGTAAAGGAAAGAATGAATGGGGCCATGTATCGTGAGATTTTGAGTGAAAACCTCCTTCCATCAGCAAGGGCATTGAAGATGAAATGTGGCTGGGTCTTTCAGCATGACAATGATCCCAAACACACCGCCCGGGCAACGAAGGAGTGGCTTCGTAAGAAGCATTTCAAGGTCCTGGAGTGGCCTAGCCAGTCTCCAGATCTCAACCCCATAGAAAATCTTTGGAGGGAGTTGAAAGTCTGTGTTGCCCAGCGACAGCCCCAAAACATCACTGCTCTAGAGGAGATCTGCATGGAGGAATGGGCCAAAATACCAGCAACAGTGTGTGAAAACCTTGTGAAGACTTACAGAAAACGTTTGACCTGTGTCATTGCCAACAAAGGGTATATAACAAAGTATTGAGAAACTTTTGTTATTGACCAAATACTTATTTTCCACCATAATTTGCAAATAAATTCATTAAAAATCCTACAATGTGATTTTCTGGAAAAAAAATTCTCATTTTGTCTGTCATAGTTGACGTGTACCTATGATGAAAATTACAGGCCTCTCTCATCTTTTTAAGTGGGAGAACTTGCACAATTGGTGGCTGACTAAATACTTTTTTTCCCCACTGTAGTTTTAATCTATGGAATAACCACATATAGTTTTTTTTTTTTTGTCCTCTGTAGCTCAGCTGGTAGAGCACGGTGCTTGTAACGCCAAGGTAGTGGGTTCGATCCCTGGGACCACCCATACACAAAAAGAATGTATGCACGCATGACTGTAAGTCGCTTTGGATAAAAGCGTCTGCAAAATGGCATATATATATCTGCAAAATGGCAAATATATATATATATATATATATATATATATATATATATATATATATATATATATATATATATATATAACTTGCACAATTGGTGGCTGACTAAATACTTTTTTTCCCACTGTATTTATAGAGTCAGTGGCAGTTGTCTGCAGGATGATTGAATATAGAGAAGTGGTAAATAAAAAAGCTTTTATTGCAGTCGGGCACACAAACTAGAGCACTGCCGCTGCCGCAGTAGGACCCCAACTAAGAGGTGGAGCTTTCACCCCCGCAGGGCACACAACCTACTCAAAAGTCAAACCAGAGCCGGGTGTTTATGTGGCGGCTCAGGAGCCTGTTAAATTCTCCAGCGGTCTGGAGATTTGTTCAAAGTAACGAAGGAGTTGACTTGACTATGGAGCAGACATTTTAATCATTCATTTTCATATAGTCATTCAATTTTTCCTGTATAAATATTCAGCAAGTTTATACCCAGACATAGACCTCAGAGAATGCATGTTTGATTTCTCAAATACCCAACTTTGTATAATTAATAAAATATGTATTTTATTTTGACAGAGCGCGCAGTTAAAAGGGAATACTAAAATACAATTACAAAGAAACTGGAAATGTCTTGATTTTGATTAGGAATTAGATGATTTATTTTATCTAGTCATGATAGCATATTGTTTTGGTTTGTTTTGACATTGTGTTATGACAAAAGCATAAACCCAAAGCAGGAAACAAGTCATTAAAATGAAACCACCTTTTTCCATGTGTTTTATTTTTGTGTGATGTGATATTTATATACTAGTAGATGTTACAAAATGCAATAGTCACCTGTTTTGTCAAACTTACTATATACAGTATCTACAGTATGTGAATGCAATTACATTCAGAATTTGAAAACGACCGTGTCCTCCGCTTCTCAATGGTCTAATGAAGAAAGGGCACCCATCCAAATATACTGAGTGTACAAAACATTAAGGACACCTGCGCTTTTCATGACATAGACTGACCAGGTGAATCCAGGTGAAAGCTATGATCCCTTATTGATGTTAAATACACTTCAATCAGTGTAGATGAAGGGGAGGAGACAGATTAAAGAAGGATTTTTAAGCCTTGAGATAATTGAGACATGATAAGACAAAATATTTAAGTGCCTTTGAACGGGGTATGGTAGTAGGTGCCAGGCGCACCGGTTTGAGTGTGTCAAGAGCTGCAACGCTGCTGGGTTTTTCATGCTCAGCAGTTTCCCGTGTGTATCAAGAATGGTCCACCATCCAAAGGACATCCAGGCACAACTGACACAACTGTGGGAAGCATTGGAGTCAACATGGGCCAGCATCCCTGTGGAACGCTTTCGACACCTTGTGGAGTCCTTGCGCCGATGAATTGAGGCTGTTCTGAGGGCAAAAGGGCATGCAACTCGATATTAGGAAGGTGTTTCTAATGTTTTGTACACTCAGTGTATATCAGTAGTTTGTGGCTGGACTGTGGTGGGTCTTCATTGGATTGATTTAAAATCCTCATTGGGGCTCAAGCTGTTTATCTACAAACATTCCAGAAATCACTCCGCTTTTATCTTTGGAGCTGAGTTGGCCTTTGCCTCTCCTCTCAGGCTACTTACCTGTCATCTGACAGTTTGAGGTTCAAATATGTTGAGGGGTTAAAAGCTCTCCAGTTAAAACAAGCTACTCCTCGCCCTCACAGCAAAGGTCAGGGAACATTCAAGACCCCTCGACGCAATCAAAACCAATTACCCAGTGTGACTATAGCAGCTAAGGAGTTTCAAAGAACCCAGCTACCCTTGCTTGTATTCAAGTGCCATCTTGTAATACAGATAAACACACATTAGAATAGAGACCCAAAATCATCTCTGGGAGGACTAAGATGTTAGTCTGCTGAATATGGAAGCCATATCAGAAGGGGTTTCCTTTCTCTGTGGTACATTGTTTTAAACTGGCCGGGGGTGGCAAGGTTAGACATTTTAGTCATTTAGCAGACGCTCTTATCCAGAGCGACTTACAGTTAGTGAGGTCATACATTTTGCATACTGGCCCCCCGTGGGAATCGAACCCACAACCCTGGCGTTGCAAGCGCCAAGCTCTACCAACTGAGCTACAGGAGGCCCTGACAACATAATAAACCTTGTTCAAGTGCTTGAAAAATACATCCTTCCATCCTTGAAATACTTCACTATTCTATTATGTGTCAGATTGAGATTAATGGAAAAGGAAGGTTGTGTTTTCCAGGTATTTGAGCAAAATTAGACATGGCCCAGACGAGATTACCAAACTGTTGACAGTTTAGCCGTGAATCAGCTGAACGCATGTCTTTTTTTAAACACCTCAGCCACATTGAAATTAACTCACAGTTGGAGATAATCTGTAGTTATTACAGCTTTTCATGGTAGCGCTCTGAAGTTTAGAGGCTCTGTAGAAATTCACCTGACAGAAATACACCCATCATTTTTCGGTTTTGCTGACTTGAAGCCTAAGGTCGAACATAACTCATTGTTAGGTGGCGTCTAGGACAGATTCAAATTTGTGGTTAGCATGGCAATTGTTACTTTCCTGGAAATGTATTGCATATTCCTGTGATTGTAGGCTTGGGGAATTATCTAATTGCTATTCTGGCACATTGTGAACAGGTTTACTATTCAACAGTAGTGAGTTTCTGACTCAAATTCAGTGGTGAGCTTTGTTCTTGTTCCACTTCCTCCCAGACATAGTGGGACATGCCTTTGATTGGCATTCCTTTTACCAGGAAAGGTTTGGATAATGTTCTGCATCTTAGCGGTTCCATTCCAATGAGCTCTGCCTCCAAACTAATTGGCCTTAGTATGAAAACAAAAATTGTTCAGCAGGCTCTGACAGGCTAGGAAAACCACTGATTGGTACAGTTGCATGCCTACTGTTCTAAAAATGTATATGGAGTTACTATCCGTTCTATTGGTTATGAATGTAAATGACTCAGACTGTCTTTCTTTCTTGCAGCTGTCATTCTGCTAGTTGTAAAAGTAGAATATGATTTTAGAGTGGATACAGCCTTGTGTTTCCTTGTACGACTGATGTGACACTGCAATATGGTCTCATTGTCATGAAACCTCTTCACTTACCACATTCAAAAGTTTCATAAACATTCTGTCTCCCAATAAGGGACACCACTTTTGTCAAAAGTCTGTGCTTGAATAATGTCTGTGGTCTTAATCTGATATCAGGGAGTCATTGTTTTTGGAGATTTGCTAAGTAAACAACATTTAGATCCAGAATTTAGAAAATATATGTAAATTACCCTAAACGTTTGCAAAGAATAGGAAATTGCTGTATTTAAAAATATACATGCCCAGTTTATTTTTCCCTGATAGGGGGATGTTGTTCGTTTTCAAACACATATGATATCAGGCATATTCACAAAAGGTCTCTTGATAGGCTCTGTGTATGAGCAGAACCATTATAATGGAAGATCATATCTAGATTTTCTCTACTGTGCCATTTATCATTGAGACTATGAGAGGGAAACTGTCCAGCTTTGCATACTATAATTGGATTGAGAACGATTGTTTGGCCTGTATCAAACCTTGGCCCAGTTAGAGTGAATGGAGTTCATCTTATTGTCACTTCTATTATCTTTTATTGAAGGTGTGTACCAAAGGTACATTGACATTCCACATGTCATGCTGCCTGGTGGTAATAAAGTCTGTTTATAACAGGCCCACCAGATTCAGCCGATTATAATCAAGAAACCACATTACAACGCTACCTAAATAAATGGAGGTTTGATGCATACACTCGTAGAAAACAGGGTTCCAAAAGGGTTCTTCGACTGTCCCCATAGTATAACCCTTTTGAGTTCCATGTAAAACCCTCAGTGGAAAGGGTTCTATATGGAACCCAAAAGGGTTCTTCAAAGGGTTCTGCTATGGGGACAGACGAAGGACCCTTTTAGGTTTCTAAGAGTGTACTGTATGGTTATTATTGAATACTATTACGAACAAAGTGATTGTTTACTTGGCTATTTGTTTAGCTTATCTCTGAAGAAATGGCTTACAGCGCAATGGTGCCTCTGGCAGCAACGATACAATTGAAGCACCTGAGCATGTGGTAAGGATTTGGCGGGAGCAAAAATGACAATAGTAGTGCAGTAGTAAGAAAGGTGCAGTAGTATCCTATTGTATATTACAAATAGTAGAGGTTTTGTGTAAATAACACAAAAAGTGAATCCACTGTTACAAGATCCTTTTCTCTCACTACAATTTCACTTCAATTCTGAGTCACAGCTGACTGTTCTGGTGTGATCATTGCTACTTTCTGCAGGGTTGATATGTTACCGCTGGGTTCATTACAGTTTATCGCAGGCAGCAGACACCATGTTCAATGCCCTAATGCTTTGCATACTAATCCTCAGGCCTAGTGATTGAGTCACCAGGCAACAGCAGCCCAGCCAGGTGTGGTGGGTTGTGGTGAAACCCAGGAGCCGTGAGCCTCATGGTTCAACAGCACCTAAGCAGGGCTGTGTCCAAAATGGCAACCTATTCCCTATATAGTGCACTACTTTTTCCCAGAGCAGTGCACTATGTAGGGAATAGGGTGCCATTTCAGACAGAACCCAGGGTTCTATCAGTCCCCTACCCCATCCAAGCAGCCTTTTCTTGGGAAATGTCAGACATGTAAGGTTATCTCCCATCATAAATGTTCCCGCTGAACTGCACAGGAGCGAGGCTCTTGATGTAATTTGTCGGCGTGATCAAACAAGACAGGCTTGAAAGAAGGTGTACTGAAGGTTGTGGTGGTCAATTTGTGACCCATACTCAGAAATGAAAATGTGTTGACTCCGAGGTGGAAAATGTTAGACCTGTAATTAGTTATGTCATATGGAACGTCTATTTTGTATATGGCATAATTTACTGAAAGAAACCAGATTAGTCCAATACAGTAGCACAGGCTTGCTGGATGATAAATGAGGTGAGTCCCTTTATATAGAGACACCTTCAGTCAGAAGCACTCCATGTTGTTAATGATCACCGACAGCAAGTTTGCCATCAATTAAAGTGACATGAGGATGTGAGTTATGTCTCCGGAGGAATTCTATGTTCCACGGTGCTAAAGCACAGGGAGACGTGCAAATGAGTCTTGTGGACTGCTGACTGCAGCAACACCATCCCCCTGTACAAGCAAGATAGTGTCACTGCAATTAGGAGAGGGCCTGTCTAATGGGGTGACAACATGAGGAATATGTGGAGGCCACAAGTGTGAAGGGCTCAGTGGAAGTGCTGTGCACTGCCATGGGCTTCAAATGGACTTAGTCAGAGTAAACCATGTCTTAATTGATGGCAAGGAGATCAAAGTTACAGGACTTGCGGATAAAGGGCAAAGCCGTGATGATTTGGGTACAGTGGAGTTCAGGGCAGAAGCCCAGAGGAGCACCAAACATTGGGCTTTGAGTGGCTGGCACACACTCTCAGTCACTGAGACAATCCATTCTGTCCCCTCAGTGCTTTCTGAGCTTTGAATGGCCAGTGACATGTTTCTGTTCACTACACTGTTGCAATTTATAACAATATCCAGGACATGCTGTGGATTGGCGCACTGTCTGTAAATGTATAGATTTAAAACTGGCAATTCATTTCTAAGCCAGTTTCCTTCAATTCTAACATTTTCTCCATGGAGCTGAGATACATTTTTGCAGTTTTAAAGATAATTTCCTGCAATTCTACACATTTTGCCATGGAGCTGAGAGAAAATGTTGCAGTTTTAAGGCCATACCAGGCACCACACCCAAATACGGTAATTTTTCCCTTTAATCATATCACAATCAACTTTTAACAGTTGAATGTGGACACAAATATAAGGCTTTTTTGTATAATTATTTTCCGGAAATATTGTATTGCAAATATGCAAATTAGGTGATATCTCATTAAATATGCACATATTTGCATATCATGTAAATCCTTTTTTCTGTCAACCTAAATATTTTGGTTTCATTTTGTTAAGACACTCCAGGACTGGAGGTCTACATAGCAGATTGTGGATAAATACCTTATTAATCTTTCCATCTGTAAAATACTAAAGAAAGGTACGTAAAATGCATTTTTGGTGCATTGTTTTTAAAGAAAATGTTATGTAGACAGATTACATAACATTTTCATGTTTTAAAGCTAATTTCCCTCAATTCTATGCATTTTGCCATGGCTAATGCTGTGTTCTTATGTGCAAACATAATAATAATATCAATACTGCTAAATGTATTGTTTTGGAAATGTTCAATTCTCCCTGACTGTGTAGCTGGTGATTGTTAGTTCTCAAATATTATTTAAAAAAATATATAGGTGTATTTTCTACGTAATTGATATCTGGTTTTGGTAATTAAAGTTTACACTGATAGATAGCATTTTTCCATACCGAAAATGAATAAATAAATAAAAAATGTAATAACTTAATAACTGTGGATTATTAATTATTTCAGCACTTGCACTTTGTATACTGCAAGCCTGTATTTTGAATCATTATGGCAATGGTGTGAATAACATCACATTGTTAAAGTTTCACATCTCAAAATAGGTTTCAAAACTCCTCCACTAACACAATTTGATTAAATCACACTCCTGCTTAGCACTCTGTCACCCTTATTTGATGTGTGTATAGAAGTGTCAGGCAGGGGGTTAAAATACATGGTGGTAAGTCAGAAAAAATCCTCTCTTGGCTGAGCTAGATTCCAAATGGAGTTGGAGAACTAGTGTTAATGGGCTTTATGTCTCTGGGGCTGTGTGTTACTAGAGGTCTCTAGTTGAAGGAGACTGAAACAGCGTAATTGAGACCTCTGAAATTGGGGTCCCAGAGAGTTTAGGGTGCATAGGCAGGCAAGGCAGTAGGCTACCCTTGAGGGAGAAAGAATATTGAAAAATAACATGCAGTATTTAGCAGCTGTATTACATTATCAAATGTGGTAGTGATTTCAACGACCTAACCCATTTGTAGGAAGACCACTTTTAAATGATTAGCATTATTATTTCGTGCTTGAGGAGTTTCAGTTTTATTTTTTTCATCTCAACTCTTTTTTTCCAAACCTGGCTTTAATCATTCAACTCTTGACCTTGAACAATTGCCTTTTGACTCCATCTTGTCGTACAGCCGTGCCCTTTTGATCTTGCCTTAAATATTCTCTAGTAGGTTCATTCACTGGTTAACACTAAGGCAATGGTATATCTTGATTTTGGAAGTACATTTAATTATTATATGATTATGAAAACAGCACTTTCCTTTTAGATATGGGCCATGGACATTACAATATAATTATCTCTCTGCATTACCATAGATAATTTCTATGGTGAGGTGAGTACAGTAGATAGGTCAATAGGGGTTTCAGATGCCTTTTTAATTTGCAGTCCAATGAAATCATATCTGCAGCTTTTATAGGGGCTGCAATCTGAAGACTGTGAATTGAGGGACGCTTCTCCTGAACAAAGCTGTTCTGAGCTCTACCACGTAGAATCGCTGAACAGATTCATCCAGCGGATGCAACAAAAGGCCATGAATTTTTTATATTGTAACTTTATTGTGGTGTTTTTTTCCCTCGAGCTGCATTTATGTTTGATGTCCTTCACTGCCAACCTCTGAGCCCACCACCTAGTTTATCATCTCTCCTATTCTTATGGCTGTAGGAGGAATAATCAGACCGGCATTGACCTGTTTTGTTGGGTGTGGGTGCTCTGTCAGAGTCCCTGTCAAGGAGAGCGGTCACAGTTCATGCCTAACCTTTAGCAGAATTAGTCACTCACTCTGTGACCTAGCGGAGATGATGGACTCCTTCTTCTTTCTCTGAAATACCACTGCTGTCTCCGACATTATTCAGGTGAACGACAGCTGCAATTCCCCAGTGGGACCCACAACCAGGCTGTGTTGGCAGAACTCGGAGCAGTTCTGATTATATTATACAGAGTGATGATGCGTGTGTTACAGTATAAGCAGTTGTGATTTGAAGTTTATTGTTTTCACTTTTCCTCAGCAGATATTCTCAAAGGGATGTAATATTTGACTCAGTGCAAAGTAGTATTTACAGAAACGTTAATTTTGTCTGACAGTACGAATATAATTGTTCCACCGACGTAGATAAGTATTGCTGTTAGATTTCTCTTGATCTCACCTTTTTATATCAGTTTGGAATTGCTCCTAATGTCCCTTCGCCCTACAGTAAGAGCTATTTCCGATCTGGCTAGCAGGTGAATGGTACTGCAGCTCCCTTGTCAGCAAATACATCACTTGTATAAGAAGTGATCAATTGGAGAGGAAAGGCCTGATACAACACAGTTGAATATTTCGGGGCCTGTAATTTGATTCAATGAATTATTCATGTGTGGTCCTATAATGAATGTTAAAAGAGTTTCCCTCTCATTCATAATCTCCGGGGCTGCAGTAATGTGACTCCCATGCTTCGGGCATTTAGTGGCGTTGCCAAAAGGCTGCTGAGCATGTAAGGAAGTTGTGGAACTAGAGCAATTTTAAGTGTATGCTGAGAGAGAAGATTCAAATGTTAACACAGATACTATGGCTGAGGATTATGGAAGAAATAGGAAAAAGTCTGTACTCAGGATGAGGATTTTTGATAAAGAATACAATAGGATGAATATCTGAATGTATCTGTCTGGTTTGCCATTTCACATTATAAATATACTGTAAAACCAGCACAGTTCACAAAGACCAGCAACAATTCACCGAGTTCTTTGACATTTCCCTTTTATATAGCTGATAATTACAGTGTCTAGACTACAAGTGAAAGGTTCAATCTAAGAAATCATATTCTCCTTGAAACTTTTCATTGTGCTTAACATAGGCTTATGTGAGCTCATGATCAACTCACTTCTCATTAAGTAAGATACAGTAGGCTACAACAACAAAAACAAGCTGTGAAAAATGGTGTGTCGTAAGCAACTCACTGGAAACAATGGCATGAATCCGATTACCTGCATTTGATTTACCCTGTCACCCCTTAAAATAGAAAAGCCATTAGTCCAGAGAAGCATAACACCACACTCCAACACCAGTCCTCTTAGCTCAACAGGGAGGGAATATAGATATGATTGGTTATGGGTACCCAACTGGGAACAGCATACCATATCCATTCCCTACTGGAACCAGAGAGAGGACATTGATGTAAAGTGGATTAAATATCCACCAGTCACAGGCAGGATTATGCATAGTAATCAGCAGCCCCACGTTGTGGTAAATCATGTTAATTTAATAAAGAATTGCCTTGCCTTGTTCCCCTCCTCATTACACTCCTATTGAGATACAGCCATTCCAGTAAAATTAGATCTTGAATATCACTGCTGCTGCCTAAATTTATTGGGATTTTTCATAATAGAAATATAATGCAGGGCTCTAAACCAAGTCAGACTATCTCTCTCAATTTTTCAATTTAAGGGCTTTATTGGCATGGGAAACGTGTATTAACATTGCCAAAGCAAGTGAAGTAGATAGTAAACAAAAGTGAAATAAACAATAAATATTAACAGTAAACATTACACTCAGAAGTTTCAAAAGAATAAAGACATTTCAAATGTCATATTATGTATATATACAGTGTTGTAACAATGTGCAAATAGTTAAAGTACAAATGGGAAAATAAATAAACATTTCTCTCTCTCTCTCTCTCTCTCTCTCTCTCTCTCTCTCTCTCTCTGTCTCTCTCTCTCTTTCTGTCTCTGTCTCTCTCTCCCGCTTTTCACTGAATGTCAAATTGCCTAGCAAACAAACACAGACACTAGTTTTGTTGGAAATAGAGCTCTTAAATAATAGTAATTCTCACCAGTTGTATTACCTTTTGCCTGTTTCTGCATTTCACAGCAACTTGCTCAATGGTCCTCTTTAAGACTGTTGTGAAATTGCTAGTTGTTTGCTTATTTTGGGATAAGAAATTCATTTTTCAGATGTTACACTGTGGAGTATTCAGAGTGCTTTTTATTAAGGCCATTGCAAGCGAGGCTCTATCCACCTGCAGAAACAATCTGTCTTTTTGTGATAGCTCTGCTGGTGTCTGCCATGCTGGAAACCAAATTACAATGAGTAAATGGCTTCTGTGGTGCTAGCTCAGGAATTCAGGTCATTGTGATTGGTGTGTGCGTGTGTGTGTGTTTGCGCGTGTGTGGGTGCGAATGTGTTTGTATGTGTGTTTGTGTATCACATCAATGCCTCTTAGAAATGGTGATACCCTATGAAGTAGCTACCACTTGTACAAAATATCTTTATAGCATTTTACCACTACACATCATTGTAGAAAATGTTAAAAGCAGTGAATTTATTCGCCAGTATTTAACTTATTGATTTTCGGCACTGTATAATACACAAACTCTGTCAAACAAATTATTATCCGGGGCCGATCAGATGGATCAAACTTGTAGTGTTGTTTTTCACATTTGTATCACTATTTGACATCCAGTCATCCTTTTCTTCAGGAATTCAAGAACAATCCTTGACTCCTGCCGTGGTGGATTGCTGGCGTCAGTGGTGCCATAATTGTGCGGTGCCATGAAGGGGCAGGGCACAAAGAAATGTTCCCTGTGATCAGGGCTACACACTGTGTTACAGACTAATAGCAGCAGCAAGGCACAGAGCTTCCCGAGCTCCCACCATTTCAGTGGCTCCTGTTCGGCTTCAGATTCAGCTCACACGGTCTCTGAGCTCTCTCTCTTAGCAGACCAAAGGAAGGGGCTGATTGTGTCTCAGCTCCTGGGGAAGTAGAGGGCTCTCTCCAGTTACTCTGTGAGTACTCAATCAGTGGGAAACATGGTTGTCAGTGGAGCTGGTGATTTATTTCATACTGTAAAAGAGTGCGACTGTGGGTGTTATTTCAGGTACAAGAGCTGTTGCTGTAGCTACTGTGTGTGTGTGTGTGTGTGTGTGTGTGTGTGCATGTGTGTGTGTGAATTTGCACGTATGCATGTGTTTACGCCCACATTACATTTAGCAATAGTGGGCTGTGAATATTCAACATACAGTATCTGCCGCTGTCCCTGGTGCTGATCGGTGTTAGCTACTTTATTGGGGATGGGACTTACAGTATCGTCTTATCACAGTGTCTGCATTTCAAGCTGTAAGGACTAGTATGAACTGGTTACTTTCAATTGTGTGCATGACTGCACTCCAGATAACCATTATCTTACCATTTCCTTCCCCTTATAACACTTTGGCTGAAAAAGCTCTCTTCCCCTCCATGACAACAGCCATTTGTCTGATAACAGAATAATTTTTTACTTTGCTTACCATTTTGTGTGGCTTTTCATAACCCCTAAAAGTAGAAACACATTTTATTTAAGCATTTGAGTGAATTACTGAGATACTGTATACTGTATGAGTGTAAAGATTAATCTGTGGGTTAATTTGAGCTACTGTATCTTCACTCAGTCCTTCTCTCTTCGTTGCCTGTTGACTCTGTGAACATACTGTAGTGTTTGTGTGAATGCTGAAAAGCAAGATGGGAAATAACAAGATGGTACTCGTCAATGTTACTCCTCCTCTCAACTAGCTAGCAACATGTTTACCCCTTAGCCAGTGAATGTTGATTGACATCCAGCCACCATAGTGTTTGCCTAGCTCCTGCTCCCCCATGAATGGATATGGGTTGACGGTAACCTGAGATCAAGGAGATTACAGGAGTGTTTTGGAGAGGCGAGCTATGATATGATAAGGCCATACATGGAAGGGGATGGACAAGACTTAATTCATTCTGTACCCCCGGTATAATATTTCATAGCAATAATTAAAGTCTGTCCATTGCAACACTGTATCTCTGTGTGCGCCCTTCCCCTCCCCTCCTTGGCGTTGCAATTTCACAGAGAAACTGTTTAGTCCAGCCTGGTCCAGATGCTCTATGCCATGATTAACCCTAACAAAATGAGGCCTTTGAAACCACAAGTGTGTGATTCTGTATACTACTAGTCTTATTTACAGGGGTAAGCTCCAAAAACATGCCTTAATTACCTCTGGCTAGGCCGCTGATGTTAATTTTCTGTGGTCACGTGTTTAGCCAATTACTCAGGAACTAATGAAGTGGAACACTGCTCACCAGAGTTCAACTGCATCCTCCTCTCAGTTCCACCTAGTTTACATATTCCACTGTGGGATGCTGCTCATCAGTAATGAACATTAAACCAGCCAACGCATCAGACCAGAATCCAGCCGTGTCAATACCCATACCTCATTTAATAATTTCTCTCCAGCTAGCTATCTTAATATCGGAGGCCATTGAGGGAGAAGAGGCGCATTATCTATGCAATAGTGTTATTAGGGATTAATCCCTGACAGATAGTTTCCCTTGCAGGCACCATTAGCTCAGATTCATCCCACTTGGTATTTCCAACACCTGCGACCACCGTCCGCTAAGCACAAGAATTATTACCACTGTATTTTTCTCTGGTATATAAATTAATCATGGGGATCATGAGCAACTACTTTAAATTTCTGGACTGTGACCAAGAAACACATCCTCCCCAAGGATGCCCAGGACATATGCATCATTAAAACAGAGTTGTGCTATCTGACAGAGGAACAGCGCCATCTCTCTCAGTCGTACCTTACACTTGCGGGAATCTAGGCTCTGCATCTTGACGCTGAGCATAATCATAGCTACCATCCATGGGGAAAATGCAAACAGCTCCATGAGTTTGACTTTGAGCGCCAGGGGGAGAGGACGTGCTACAGTGAGGAGACAAAAGAAAGTTGATCAGCTTGGAAGTGAAACTGGACAGCTGACTAGAGCAAACATAAATTAGCATCGATCATCTGGCAGAGCAGGGACACTAATGACTTTAGGCTTCAGGGCCTTGTTAGACAACCTCAGCAATGGACTGCAATGGTTCCCCTGCCCTCCCAATCCTCTAAATACCCATAAATAGCTATAATTCCTCAGTGATCCTAGTCGCCACTGGTATGGCTAGATTAATGCCACTCCTCTATTACACAATTCATAGTCAAGTTTGGTGCTTTACAGTATGTTTGAGTTTAAATCAACTCATCCATTAACAATGTGTAGCACCTGTCTGGGTGGAAAAGAGTGCAGTTCTTAGAGTTGGAAAATGTTGGAATGAATGGATGGCCAGAATATGATGATTGGGGATCGGTATTCAAGGCCCTGATTCTACATCATTACAGTAGAATCTACTTGGACCAAAGGGAAGAGTTTCCCCGCTTGGCCAATGTACATCACTACTGTCAGTGAATTTCTTTGCACCGCACCTCACTCTCTGCCAGAGGATTGTGTGCTCAGCCATTTTTTTTTTTTAGGCAAGCTTGCCTCAATTTAGATCACATTGATTGTTAATGACTCACCTCAGTAGCTGGCATGTATACTTTATTGATTGCAAATAGGCGTTTTGGGTAGTTGGCTGGCAAATATTCTTGAAAGGGTTCAGAGAGTTCAAACTGCAATACCAAAATGGTACATATACCCCTAACAAGGACTGTAGATTGATGGTATTACAGACTGATGGTATTACAGACTGATGGTATTACAGACTGATGGTATTGCAGACTGATGGTATTACAGACTGATGGTATTGCAGACTGATGGTATTGCAGACTGATGGTATTGCAGACTGATGGTATTACAGACTGATGGTATTACAGACTGATGGTATTGCAGACTGATGGTATTACAGACTGATGGTATTGCAGACTGATGGTATTACAGACTGATGGTATTACAGACTGATGGTATTACAGACTGATGGTATTGCAGACTGATGGTACTACAGACTGATGGTATTGCAGACTGATTGTATTACAGACTGATGGTATTACAGACTGATGGTATTGCAGACTGATGGTATTACAGACTGATGGTATTGCAGACTGATGGTATTGCAGACTGATGGTATTACAGACTGATGGGATTGCGATGGATAGGGGGGATAGTCAGTGCATTTAGCTCTCCCATTAGGGTTCAAATAGGTCAAATGTGAGTTCTGTCTATTGTTATATGGATACTGTTTCAGCATCAGTTTTCCCTACATGAGACAGATACATCATCCATGTAACTCTCATAAGGGATCAGCCAAATGTCCTGTTACTGACTTATTCCTCCATAGTTGATTGAGACTCATGGCAAGACTGTGGGCAGAATGACTAATAAAAAGGCAGAAGGTTAAGAAAATAGAAGATCAAGAAGATAGTGAATCTCATCTAATTGAATCTCTCTTCTCATCCCTATTGAGATCTAAGCCATTTGATCTTTCCTGATTACTACTTCTCACCTTTTTCTTCCATTAAGTTTCCAACATGGGTATTTCTCACCACAGGAAATGAGACTGCACTGATTGCAAAGAAAAAAAATGATGTAAAAGTTTTGAGAATTATTGTCGCCATCAAATGTAAATTATCTGGTTTTAACATTAGAAAGTAATCTGAAAGAACATTGTATAACTGTACAAAGGTCCATTAGCTCATTTCCACAATTGGAGGGGCAATACCTGAGTCAAGAAGTAGCCTACATTACATATTTAGGAGTTCATGCTGAGCTTTTCAGGCACATTGTGTAACATATAAAGGTAATGATTTTAACACCGTGTGAGAGAGATTTTACCTACCATCCATTAAGTTTCCAACATGGGTATTTCTCACCACAGGAAATGAGACTGCACTGATTGCAAAGAAAAAAAATGATGTAAAAGTTTTGAGAATTATTGTCGCCATCAAATGTAAATTTTCTGGTTTTAACATTAGAAAGTAATCTGAAAGAACATTGTATAACTGTACAAAGGTCCATTAGCTCATTTCCACAATTGGAGGGGCAATACCTGAGTCAAGAAGTAGCCTACATTACCTATTTAGGAGTTCATGCTGAGCTTTTCAGGCACATTGTGTAACGTATAAAGGTAATGATTTTAACACCGTGTGAGAGAGATTTTACTTCCTTTTTTTCTCTCTTTTAGCTTTTAGTTTACTTTCTTATCAGTGTATTGGTTTCTGTTCACATGGAAGGTGATCACAATCTAGGAAAATTGTGTTCCCATCTGAATTTATATCGGAGTTTGCACCTATTCTGTGACTGAGTTCATCAGGAAGTGTATAGGAGATGTTGTACCCACTGTGACTATTAAAACCTACCCAAACCAGAAACCGTGGATAGATGGCAGCATTCGCTCAAAACTGAAAGCGCGAACCACCGCATTTAACCATGGCAAGGTGACTGGGAATATGGCCGAATACAAACAGTGTAGTTATCCCCTCCGTAAGGCAATCAAACAGGCAAAACGTAAGTACAGAGAAAAAGTGGAGTCGCAATTCAACAGCTCAGACACGAGACGTATATGGCAGGGTCTACAGACAATCTCGGACTACAAAGGGAAAACCAGCCATGTTGCGGACACCGATGTCTTGCTTCTGGACAAGCTAACCACCTTCTTCGCCCGCTTTGAGGATAACACAGTGCCACCGACGCAGCCCGCTACCAAGGACTGTGGGCTCTCCTTCTCCGTGGCTGATGTGAGTAAGACATTTAAGCGTGTTAACCCTCACAAGGCTGCCGGTCCAGACGGTATCCCTAGCCGCGTCCTCAGAGCATGCGCAGACCAGCTGGCAGGAGTGTTTACGGACATATTCAATCTCTCCCTATCCCAGTCTGCTGTCCCCACTTGCTTCAAGATGTCCACCATTGTTCCTGTACCCAAGAAAGCAAAGGTAACTGAACTAAATTACTATCGCCCCATAGCACTCACTTCTGTCATCATGAAGTGCTTTGAGAGGCTAGTTAAGGACCACCCTAGACCCACTTCAATTTGCTTACCGCGCCAATAGATCCACAGACGATGAAATCGCCATCGCACTGCAAACTGCCCTATCCCATCTGGACAAGAGTAATACCTATGTAAGAATGCTGTTTATTGACTATAGCTCAGCATTCAACACCATAGTACCCTCCAAGATCATCATTAAGCTCGGGGCCCTGGGTCTGAACCCCACCCTGTGCAACTGGGTCCTGGACTTCCTGACAGGCCGCCCCCAGGTGGTGAAGGTAGGAAACAACACCTCCACTTCGCTGATCCTCAACACAGGGGCCCCACAAGGGTGCGTGCTCAGCCCCCTCCTGTACTCCATGTTCACCCATGACTGTGTGGCCACGCACGCCTCCAACTCAATCATCAAGTTTGCAGATGACATAACAGTAGTAGGCCTGATTACAAACAATGACAATACACAGCCTACAGGGAGGAGGTGAGGGCCCTGGGAGAGTGGTGCCAGGAAAATAACCCCTCAACCTCAGGAGGCTGAAGAAATGTGGCTTGGCCCCTAAAACCCTCACAAACTTTTACAGATGCACAATTGAGAGCATCCTGTCGGGCTGTAACACCGCCTGGTACGGCAACTGCACCACCCGCAACCGCAGGGCTCTCCAGAGGGTGGTGCGGTCTGCCCAACGCATCACCGGGGGCAAACTACCTGCCCTCCAGGACACCTACAGCACCCGATGTCACAGGAAGGCCAAAAAGATAATCAAGGACATCAACCCCCGAGCCAAGCCTGTTCACCACGCTATCATCCAGAAGGCGAGGTCAGTACAGTTGCATCAAAGCTGGGACCGAGAGACTGAAAAACAGCTTCAATCTCAAGGCCATCAGACTGTTAAATAGCCATCACTAGCCGGCTTCCACCCGGTTACGCAACCCTGCACCTTAGAGGCTGCTGCCCTATATACATAGACTTAGAATCACTGGCCACTAATATGGAACACTAGTCACTTTAATAATGTTTACATACTGCTTTACTCATCTCATATGTACAGTGGGGAGAACAAGTATTTGATACACTGCCGATTTTGCAGGTTTTCCTACTTATAAAGCATGTAGAGGTCTGTAATTTTTTATCATAGGTACACTTCAACTGTGAGAGACGGAATCTAAAACAAAAATCCAGAAAATCACATTGTATGATTTTTAAGTAATTAATTTGCATTTTATTGCATGACATAAGTATTTGATCACCTACCAACCAGTAAGAATTCCGGCTCTCACAGACCTGTTAGTTTTTCTTTAAGAAGCCCTCCTGTTCTCCACTCATTACCTGTATTAACTGCACCTGTTTGAACTCGTTACCTGTATAAAAGACACCTGTCCACACACTCAATCAAACAGACTCCAACCTCTCCACAATGGCCAAGACCAGAGAGCAGTGTAAGGACATCAGGGATAAAATTGTAGACCTGCACAAGGCTACAGGACAATAGGCAAGCAGCTTGGTGAGAAGGCAACAACTGTTGGCGCAATTATTAGAAAATGGAAGAAGATCAAGATGACGTCAATCACCCTCGGTTTGGGGCTCCATGCAAGATCTCACCTCGTGGGGCATCAATGATCATGAGGAAGGTGAGGGATCAGCCCAGAACTACACAGCAGGACCTGGTCAATGACCTGAAGAGAGCTGGGACCACAGTCTCAAAGAAAACCTTTAGTAACACACTATGCCGTCATGGATTAAAATCCTGCAGCACACACAAGGTCCCCCTGCTCAAGCCAGCGCATGTCCAGGCCCGTCTGAAGTTTGCCAATGACCATCTGGATGATCCAGAGGAGGAATGGGAGAAGGTCATGTGGTCTGATGAGACAAAAATTTAGCTTTTTGGTCTAAACTCCACTCGCCGTGTTTGGAGGAAGAAGAAGGATGACTACAACCCCAAGAACACCATCCCAACCGTGAAGCATGGAGGTGGAAACATCATTCTTTGGGGATGCTTTTCTGCAAAGGGGACAGGACGACTGCACCGTATTGAGGGGAGGATGGATGGGGCCATGTATCGCGAGATCTTGGCCAACAACCTCCTTCCCTCAGTAAGAGCATTGAAGATGGGTCGTGGCTGGGTCTTCCAGCATGACAACGACCCGAAACACACAGCCAGGGCAACTAAGGAGTGGCTCCGTAAGAAGCATCTCAAGGTCTTGGAGTGGCCTAGCCAGTCTCCAGACCTGAACCCAATAGAAAATCTTTGGAGGGAGCTGAAAGTCCTTATTGCCCAGCGACAGCCCCGAAACCTGAAGGATCTGTAGAAGGTCTGTATGAAGGAGTGGGCCAAAATCCCTGCTGTAGTGTGTGCAAACCTGGTCAAGACCTACAGGAAACGTATGATCTCTGTAATTGCAAACAAAGGTTTCTGTACCAAATATTAAGTTCTGCTTTTCTGATGTATCAAATACTTATGTCATGCAATAAAATGCAAATTAATTACTTAAAAATCATACAATGTGATTTTCTGGATGTTTGTTTTAGATTCTGTCTCTCACAGTTGAAGTGTACCTATAATAAAAATTACAGACCTCTACATGCTTTGTAAGTAGGAAAACCTGCAAAATCGGCAGTGTATCAAATACTTGTTCTTCTTCTCTTCTACTGTATTCAATTCTACTGTATTTTAGTCAATGCCACTCCGACATTGCTCGTCCTAATATTTATATATTTCTTAATTCCATTCTTTTGCTTTTAGATTTGTGTGTTGTTGTGAATTGTTAGATACTACTGCACTGTTGGAGCGAGAAACACAAGCATTTCGCTTCACCCGCAATAACATCTGCTAAATATGTGTATGTGACCAATACAATGTGATTTGATTTGATTTGTTCAAATGTCTCCCATTCGGGCTGTGTAATACTCAAGGTATTTATTTACCAATCCCAGCACAATATAATGAGTTAATGTTATTGATACCTAACCCTCTCTGTCTGATCCTGCTGATCAAAGCCTGTGAATGTGTATAGCAGCAATACTTTGCTCTTCATAGCAATAATAGTTCCTTCAGATGATTCATAGAGGATATTGTCTGTGTCTGCGTCTGCTCTGTTTTGAAGTGGATTGAATGTCTTGCCTCTAGATGGATTGCTCTCTCTAGTTCTCTCAATAGAGGCCAGGTTAAATGAATATGTCTCACCATGCTGTCATATTCCCTGCCCTTTAAGACTCACATCGAATACCTTCCCGGCACATACTTTTCACTGCTATAAGAGGAGAGAAATGCATGCAGATCTGTATATGGATCACATTATTTTCACAGTGTAAATGTGTTGAACCAGTAGTTTTAGAGAAATCTAAACAGTGCCTTTGGCAGGGGGGCTGTGCTGCGCATCTGTTGCTGCTGTAAGCCTTGAATCTTTTTTCTCACTCCCTTGACTTGCTCCTGGGAGATATTGTAGCAACAGAATGTACACACCAAATATCAGCTCCTGTGGATCAGCTACTAGCTGCCCCTCAGGCACGGGATCTTGGCCCTGCTTATTTTTATGAATGAATTATTAATGGCTCACTGATTTTCCTCAATTCCAGCTCCATTTTTTAACAGGCTCAGTGCATAGCCTATTGCAAAAGGATTGTTGTCGTATTGGCTATTTCCTCTTTTCTCCTTCCACAGCTAAAAGGAGCAGTTTACACAGGACATTTTCCCCTCTCACTGGCAATTGGATGGGAAGAAAGAAAGTCTTTGACCTTGGAAAATGAAAATGTTGTTGCCATGGGAACTGTTAATCCTTCTGTCACTCACGGACTGCCTTGCTGGTAAGATGTCCCCCAAGTTGCCTTTGATACCACACCTGATCTGCATACTCCCCTCTTTATGCATGGTCTGTTTTATCATTTCCTTATCTCTTCAAAGAGTATCATGCCATTCTCACCCAGAATGCATGCTGTTAGGGGGTTACCTCATCATTTGATCTATATCACCGCAAAGGATTATGTGTCAAACTTTACCAAACTTGGAGTGAAAGTTGTAGGGTTTGTGATTAACTCAGAACACAATGGTTTCCATGGTGCTAATCTATGTTGTATTTCTCATTCATATCTCTCGCTTTATGCTCATCTCCATGGCAATAACACTTCCTTAGCTTCTTAGCCAAACCACTCAACACACACCTGGAAGGTCCCAATTACTAACCTGAATTCTGTTTCCATACACCGGAGTGACCTTGGAGAGGCAGAGATCTGGAGTGTCAATATAACAGAGTATCTCCCACACTGTTATATCTGGGTATTATGAATCTACAGAACGGAGAGGGATTTAAAGTTGACAGGCCTGGCTGACAGATTTAAATGGAAGTCAAGCCGAATATTTACAAGTCATCAGACAAATGTATTTAAATGTATACAGTATATGGAGTAGGTGGCTATTGTGTTATCTATGCTTCCATTTCCATTGAGTTAGCATTTTATCTTAAGTCAGCACTTTCTCAGGGACACATACAGATGAAGGCAGCCTGGAAAAGAAAACTGACAACGAGGAGGAGGGAACAGAATGTGGAGATGTCAAAGACGTCTACTTTGTGCGAGTTGATGTATTTTCCTCATCATTGAGCTTGCATTTACATAAATACATATATAATTGATATTCAGTGTGCATGTGTAGTTTGATGGCAAGAGAAGGGTGACTGCTAGCTAGGGTGAGCTCTCTCAAAATTACACGAAGCACAAGCATTTCCCAGGTTGAATAGGCCAGCTATAAAAGGTTCATTCATTTATTTCATTTAAAGGACAGAGATATGAAGCTCCTCCCTTGGAGGCTGAGAAAGGAAAGGAGGCCCTCACCTCAGGCAAAGCTTCTCCCCCACACTCTCATTAGCATGATGATGATGCTGGAGGGAGTACTTCTCTTTGTCCTAGTCGTCAAGGTTAGGTACCTGTAAAAAATAATCTGATATCCTTCATATGAAAGGAAAAAACAGATGATTTTCAAAGGGGACATTAGAACTTAGACTGTAGCTGTAGTGAGCCACCAACAGGATACTGTAGCCTACTGTGTGTCAGAACAGAGAAGACGATTAGTTCTGACGGAGGGGGGTTTACCCATTAAGGGAATGATAGCTGCATTTCAGTGGAGTTAATTAGAGTAACATGGGGTAATTACTCTGGTGTATTGGTAAGTTGGCAGCAGTTTACCAAAACAACAGACCTGACTGAGCTGCCATACGTGTCATGGGTGTGCCAACAGACTGTACGTTAGTTGGAATTCAAATGGAAAGAAGGAAAATAGAGTAGAAGATGTCCCTGGACTTCCTGTATGACTTGTCCGTGTGCACTGTAAATTGCAGTGTCCTAGTATGCATGCAGAGCTACAGGGTGTAGGGAATATGATCAGTTAATTGGCCTCTAATTGTCAGTGTAGTATTTGTCCTCTCTCATGTCAACACTGTAGCTAGGCTATTATTGTAGCCTAAGACTACTGTACGTATAATATAACGGGTTGTTACATAATTGGGTATAGGTTCACACAACTTATCATTTGTCCTCAGTAATTGTCCTGTCTTTCACCTTTCAGACATAGTTGTCAGCAGCAAGGTATAACTAAAGCGGTTGTGTTCTTTCACTCAGAGAGAAACACCCGCCATGGGCCCGTCTTCACTCAAGAACCAAGTGACAGCATTTTCCCCTTGAGATCTGAGGACAACAAGGTGTTCATCAATTGTAAAGCAAAGGGAAACCCAGACCCGCATTATAAGTAGGCGCTTGTCCCTTAAACTCTTTAACTTTCATACCTTTCCTCTTGTCACTATTTTAATTTAGAATAATATTTTGTCCTGTGGCCATGATGGTTTATACTGTCTGATAGTGATGAATAGTCATTGTGTTTATGTGTGTTGCTCTACAGATGGAAGGTTGATGGGAGAGATATTCACATGGATTTGAACTACAACCTGGTTGAAGGAAACCTGTTGATCAATACCCCCCATGCAACACATCATGGGGGTGTTTACCAGTGTATTGCTACCAATGCCTTTGGAACCATCGTCAGCAGGGAGGCCAAGGTTCAGTTTGCATGTGAGTAGATTTGGACTTCTATCTAATACAAAGGAACAACAAAACACTGCCATTTCAGACATTTATCTAAACACAATTCATTTTCAAGTGTATTTTTAGAGACATATGTCTTAGAGACACATTCAATTTTTCTTGTCATGACACATCGAGTGAAGACGTGATTTGCTACGATTTAACGCACGATTAAGTACAGCATAAGCAAATCATTCAGGTTAGGAACCCCAAAAGGGTTTTTCCTCTCATTCTGGAAGCATGTTTTAATTTGAGAAGAGCTGTTACTGGGGGTAATTGCCGTGTTGACATGCACTAAGCCTGCAGCTCCATTAGTGATTAGTGTAAGTCTGAATCTTAGAATGGTTTTAACACTGGCTTAATGTTACACCCTGACTAAATCACATCATCTGGAGCATTTCAACAACAGATGGGCACTTTTTCTCTCTCCCTCTCACTCAAATGCACTGTGAAATTCACTCCCTCTATAGATTGTGAAAAGATAAACATAATTCCAGACTAAAGTTATCCTATGAATCCATCAACACATTTATTTACATCTCTGGAGATAATACCAAGACTAACCCAGTTGTAATGGTCCACCTAAGGGATATGCCTTGGTAGACCTGGTTGGGTGTTCATGTGTCAATAGAACATTGCTTTATGTTGTTTCATTTTACAATGCAGGTTTACTGACAGGCTCAGCTAATTAACCAATCCAAACCAATCCCACATTACATTAGGGAAGTTATAACCGAACTCAGGGGGTAGGGGGTTGTATTTTTCATGCAGGAAGTGCTCATACTTGATATTTTCATTTAAATGGTGATAAGCCTTCGGATGAGATGAGACTTTATTATTGTTGATATTTGCCTGCCCCCTCTTGGGATTTGAATGATATTTCTGAAGGTTTGTGGTCCCTAGTGCTGTCTATTTTTCCTTATAATGCAGCAGCATATAATGAAAAGTGAAAATGATCTGTAAACCCAGTTTAGAGAGAGGTATTTATGTCTCTCCCTGTTCACACATATCACTGGTGGTATTAACAGGGAAGTAAAGTAAATGAGGTATAAGCAATGTGCATAGAGAGGAACACGGTCTTCAAAATTAAAATGCCCTCTCTAAATTCTCACTGCACTGTAGAGGGGGTTCAACTATAGACATCTGAAAGTGATCAAAGCCCCTTTGTCTTTACCTCCCCACAGATCTGCAGAACTTCAGCAGAAAGCCCAGGAACACAGTGTCAGTGAGAGAAGGCCAGGCTGTGGTGCTACTGTGTGGCCCTCCACCCCATAACGGAGGTACCACACTCTTAGAAAAAAAGGTGCTATCTAGAACCTTAAAGGATTCTTTGGCTGTCCCCATAGGAGAACCCTTTGAAGAAGCCTTTTTGGTTCTAGGTAGAACCATGGATGGTTCTACATGGAACCCAAAAGGGTTCTACCTGGAACCAAAAAGGGTTCTATCTGGATCCAAAAAGGGTGCTCCTATGGGGACAGCTGAAAAACCCTTTTGGAACCCTTTTTTCTAAGAGTGTATAACACTTTGCATCCTCAACCCTTACAGATTCTATGCTGCTTCACTCTCACTCACGCCCCAGCTATCTTATGGTTCTTCACTCTCATACCCACTTTCTTTCCCCAACACTGCTGCACGTCTTTGCTCTCATATCTACTATTTCTTCTCACTTCTTGTCTTTCATATTCTGCTCTCTCTCTCTTCCTTTTATGATCATTCCTACTGGACTGTAGCAGGATCACTCATCTTCCTGAACTCTCCCCAAACTCCAAATGCCTTTACATCCTCAGTTCATACCCTCACACTTCATGGCCTCAAGCTCACTTTTTCCCAATGTGACCCGCTACCATGCTGTCATTTGTAAAGCCTCCGGCGCTCCACTTCCTTCCATAGCGTCAGGTTTTTTCAGTGTAGACTGGGTATCTGTGGGTAATAAAGGCTCCTGGTGGCTGGTGTGTTGGGGGGGGATCGTTTATCCCGTGGCACAGCTGTGAGTCTGTTCCGTGTCTGTGTGCTGCTGATTAGCAGACCCTCAAAGTGCCCCGCACTCCTGAAGCCATTCCGCACCACTACCACAATTTCACGCCAGCGCACCAGCATTTCTCCACTCTCTGTTTCCAACTGAATCAATGGCCACAAGGGATTCAAACCGTACCTTTTCACAATCTGTCCTCCTTTTCCCCAAAATGCCTTCATCTCTTTATTTTATATTTTCCAGTTTTTCTTCCAGATAGACATTTGATGGGATTGTGTTTCACAATGCCGCTGTCTCCAGGTGGATGTCAAAGGAAGGGCATAAATGCTTGAATTGGAGAACAATGCTGTGGATTTTATATCCAAGCAAACATGTTTGTTTTCTGCCATAACCTGCAGTAATGTCAAACCAATTTAGTGCAAGTTAATGCTTATACAGAAATACACAGAGCCATATAAATAGGAGATACATGTTATTTGAAGCAACTTTGAGCCATCAGTAGTAGGTGTTCTAAAATGGTCTGTGTTCAGTGTTAAATTCTGCGAGTCCTCTGTTGCTGTGAGACCAAAACCCTTCAGCAGAACCACTCCATAATACTCTCTAATCATGAAAGGTCTGTCACTCTGCCCTGACTTTCACTATGATCCTTTTTAATTCACTGTTTCCCTGAAGGAAGCAATAGGATGTTTTACTGTCTGCCCAGTCAAAAGACTGACTGCAGGATGTAATGTGTTTCTGATCAGAGGGGCTCTAACACCCCAGCCCATCCTACCCTCCCTGTCCCCTAAGAAGCTCTTAATTTGACATTGATCTCTCCAGATCCCGCTGCTCCATGCCCCCCCCTGTCTCTCTTTCACTCTCTCTCTCATTAAAGGGAGGCCGAGTCTAAAGGCTGTCAGGACAAAAAGGACCCAGCCTAGATTACGATAATGTTTTTGAACTTATAAATTACTCCACTGTCTGTGTGATCGGCACAAGCCTGTGGCACTGACCCTTAATACGTGTGGGAGGAGGTTGCTATCTGGGCTAACTGAAAATGGAATTCAATAGTGTATCCAAATCTCTGCTTACTCTCTGAAATGCTTGGAGATGTGAAAAGAGCAAGGTTCAGCCATGTTAAGCTGTTGAGCTAAAAATCATAACATTATTGAATGATGCATTATTAAATTATAAACTGTTTGAAATACTGCTGTTGAGTATGTCGATGGCAACAGTACTCACAGACTAGAATGTCATGACTGTCATGGATGTGCTACCATCTGTTTAGTGTAATTGCTTTGTGAACTGCCCCCTGCACATATCTGGCATGGGAAATGGCAAAGTCTTATCACACTGTCTAAATGCAATGTTAATAGATATTATAAGATGCAACTACTGTATGTCTCCACCCTTTTTATAGCTACAGTACAGGTACAAGAATCTAACCTAATCTATTGTCTATTCTTAGTTTCACCACACTGGCAGATTTTATAATGTCATTGGCACAAGTATCTCTTCCTTTGTCAATACCCACGATCCTCTGTGGTCGCTGCTGTCTGTGCTCTTCCTCTGCAGAGATCAAATACTCGTGGGTTTTCAACGGACGCCCAAGTTTCCTGCTGCAGGATACCCGCCGCTTTATCTCCCAGAGGACTGGCAACCTGTACATTGCCAAGGTGGAGGCCTCCGATGTGGGGAACTACACGTGTGTGGTGAGGAACATGATGACCAACGCCACCGTGTACAGCTCACCCACCCCTGTGGTGCTGCGCAGGGACGGTGAGCATGCTCCACTGCCTTCACTAGCTCCACTGGCTACTGCTTATCCTGCATGCTGAACTTGCCTGTACCGTTGAGGGGTGTGAAAGCTAAGGAGATAAATCAGTCATCTTGAGCGTGACAGTGTTTGTTTAGCTGCTGCTCGGGAGCAGGAGCAGGGTTGTGCAGTATTCACACTACAGAGCTGTAGGTCTGATACCGCATTCAAAACAACTGGGAACTCAGAAAAATACGAGGTCAAATCATGACGCCGGTGATCTTCAGGTCGGAAAGTTGGAGCTCTAGAAAGAGGCCCGTGTTGGCTGACCGCTGAAAGCGATTTTTCCCAGTCGGAGCTAGTTTTTTTCAGAGTTCTCAGTTGTTTTGAACGCACTGAAGTCGGAAGTCTGAGATTTACAAGTTCCCAGTTCCCAGTTGTTTTGAACGCGGCATGAAAAGTAATCCCTCCCTCTGCATGAAAATACACGTTTATGCATTTACATATCCAGAACTGTAGAGTACATAGACACACACAGAAACACATACATGCACATGCACACAAACACGTTTCTGCACAGGGAGATTCACCTCACCAACCCCATTACTACTGATTATACAGCGTGTGCCACTTAAGATTTGAGCTGGAGCAGAGATGTTATAAAGCATATGTTGTAAAGCATATTAACACGCAGGCTTGGCCTTTACCAACCTGCTCTGTGCCACAGTTCTGGCATTTAATTTGAATTATAGAACGCAACGTTCATTTTGTGTTTGAATTAATGTGATGTTCTTTCACCTCACACAGCTGTAATGGGAGAGTATGAGCCAAAGATCGAAGTTCAGTTCCCCGAAACTCTTCATGTCACCAAAGGATCATCAGTGAAACTGGAATGTTTTGCCTTAGGAAAGTAGGTCTCAAATCAAATCAAATTTAATTTGTCACATGCGGCGAATACAACGGGTGTAGACTTAACCGTGAAATGCTTGCTTATGAGCCCTTCCCAACGATGCAGAGTTTTAAAAAATGGTCAGAAAAAGAACAATTGTAACACAAGAGGAATAAAATACACAAGAATGGAGCTATGTACAGGGAGTACCAGTACCAGATCACTGTGAAGAGGTACGAGGTATTTGAGGTAGAAATGTACATGAAGGCAGGATAAAGTGACTAGGTATCAGAATAGATAAGAGTAAAATAAAGAACAGAGTAGCAGCAGCAAATGATGACTGTGTATGTGTGTGTGTGTTATGTGTGTGTGCGTATGTAGTGTATGTGAATGTGTGTGAGTGTGTATATAGTGTGTATACTGAGTGTACAAAACATCAATGACACCTGCTCTTTCCATGGCATAGACTAACCATGTGAATCGAGGTGAAAGCGATGATCCCTTATTGATGTCACTTGTTAAATCCACTTAAATCATTGTAGATGAAGGGGAGGAGACATGTTAAAGAAGGATTTTTAAGCCTTGAGACAATTGAGACATGGAATTGTGTATGTGCCATTCAGAGGGAGAATGGGCAAGACAAAATATTTAAGTGCCTTTGAACAGGGTCTGGTAGTAGGTGCCAGATGCATCGGTTTGAGTGTGTCAGGAACTGCAACGCTGCTGGGTTTTTCAAGCTCAATAGTTTCCCGTGTGTATCAAGAATGGTCCACCACCCAAAGGATATCCTCCAGACAACTTGACACAACTGTGGGAAGCATTGGAGTCAACAATTGCCAGCATCCCTGTGGGATGCTTTCGACACCTTGTAGAGTCCATGCCCCAATAAATTGAGGCTGTTTTGAGGGCAAAAGGTGGTGGGGGGGGGTGTCCTTAATGTTTTGTACACTCAGTGTATAGTCTTGTGAGTGTGCATAGAGTCAGTGCAAGATAGCGTCAGTGCAGATAGTTCGGGTAACCATTAATCAACTGAGATCATTAGCAAGCACACTGTAGCAGCGTCACATAGTCATTGCATATGGAATTTCATATTCTGAGAATGTACTGTATTAGTCATTGGCCAGACATCTCCCATGGCACACAACAATGTTAGATATCTATGTCTGGCAACTAATGTATTAATAATAAGTGTCAGTATGAAGCATGTGGCTCTGGTGACCTTTCCTGACTGACCTCTCCAGCCCAGTGCCTTCCATCACATGGAGGAGAACAGATGGGAATCCCCTCCCTGGCAAGATCAAAATCAATCATTCCAACGGGGTCCTGGAAATACCATATTTCAGACTGGAGGATGCTGGTGTATATGAGTGTGTTGCAGAGAACTCCAGAGGAAAGAACATTGCCAAAGGACAACTCATATTCCAGAGTATGATCACTCACAACATATATAGATGAACAGTTGTATGTTGCTTTTGTGATACAGTTGAAGTCAGAAGTTTACATACACTTAGGTTGGAGTCATTAAAACTCGTTTTTCAACCACTCCACAAATGTCTTGTTAACAAACTATAGTTTTGGCAAGTCGGTTAGGACATCTACTTTGTGCATGACACAAGTAATTTTTCCAACAATTGTTTACAGACAGATTATTTCACTTATAATTCACTGTATCACAATTCCAGTGGGTCAGAAGTTTACATACACTAAGTTGACTGTGCCTTTAAACAGCTTGGAAAATTCCAGAAAATGATGTCATGGCTTTAGAAGCTTCTGATAGGCTAATTGACATAATTTGAGTCAATTGGAGGTGTAGCTGTGGATGTATTTCAAGGACTACCTTCAAACTCAGTGCCTCTTTGCTTGACATCATGGGAAAATCAAAAGAAATCAGCCAAGACCTCAGAAGAAATGTTGTAGACGTCCACAAGTCTGGTTCATCCTTGGGAGCAATTTCCAAACGCCTGAAGGTACCACGTTCATCTGTACAAACAATAGTACGCAAGTATAAACACCATGGGACCATGGAGCCATCATACCGCTCAGGAAGGTCTCCTAGAGATGAACGTACTTTGGTGCGAAAAGTACAAATCTATCCCAGAACAACAGCAAAGGACCTTGTGAAGATGCTGGAGGAAACAGGTACAAAAGTATCTATATCCACAATAGAACGAGTCCTATATCAACATAACCTGAAAGGCCGCTCAGCAAGGAAGAAGCCACTGCTCCAAAACCGCCATAAAAAAGCCAGACTACGGTTTGCAACTGCACATGGGGACAAAGATCGTACTTTTTGGAGAAATGTCCTCTGGTCTGATTAAATAAAAATAGAACTGTTTGGCCATAATGACCATTGTTATGTTTGGATGAAAAAGGGGAACGCTTGCAAGCCGAATAACACCATCCCAACCGTGAAGCATGGGAGTGGCAGCATCATGCTGTGGGGGTGCTTTACTGCAGGAGGGACCGGTGCACTTCACAAAATAGATGGCATCATGAGGAAGGAAAATTATGTGGATATATTGAAGCAACATCTCAAGACATCAGTCAGGAAGTTAAAGCTTGGTCGCAAATGGGTCTTTCAAATGGACAATGACCCCAAGCATACTTCCAAAGTTGTGGCAAAATGGCTTTAGGACAACAAAGTCAAGGTATTGGAGTGGCCATCACAAAACCTCAATCCTATAGAAAAGTTGTGGGCAGAACTGAAAAAGCGTGTGCGAGCAAGGAGGCCTACAAACCTGACTCAGTTACACCAGCTCTGTCAGGAGGAATGGGCCAAAATTCACCCAACTTATTGTGGGAAGCTTGTGGAAGGCTACCTGAAACGTTTGACCCAAGTTAAACAATTTACAGGCAATGCTACCAAATACTAATTGAGTGTATGTAAACTGCTGACCCACTGGGAATGTGATGAAAGAAATAAAAGCTGAAATAAATCATTCTCTCTACTATTATTCTGACATTTTACATTCTTAAAATAAAGCGGTGATCCTAACTGACCTAAGACAGGGAATTTTTACTAGGATTAAATGTCAGGAATTGTGAAAAACTGAGTATAAATGTATTTGGCTAAGGTGTATGTAAACTTCCGACTTCAACTGCAGGTGATAATGATTTTAACTGTACATAAGCATACAGGATTTCCTCATTTTATTTCCCATGCTTGTAGATGCTTATTTGTGTAATAATGAAACAATTCAAAAACTATAATTGGGTTTTCAACATTAAATTC
Source organism: Coregonus clupeaformis (assembly GCF_020615455.1). Lineage (NCBI taxonomy): Eukaryota > Metazoa > Chordata > Actinopteri > Salmoniformes > Salmonidae > Coregonus > Coregonus clupeaformis. Next base: position 45,564,347 of record NC_059203.1, read on the forward strand.
TTAAATAGAACTAATAATAACTAACAATTCCTTGAATGGTAATGGCTTATCTGTCTTTTGTCAACGTTTAGCTAAAAAAGTCTAATTAACATTTAGGGGCCATAAATTATGGATACATTATGGTCATAAGTCAGGCCTGAAAAACCTTTTGCTCACATTATAATGACAAGATAATCTGGAATTAATTTGTACCAATTAACCTTTCTGTTTAGTCATTCTGAAGTAGCTAAGCTGTTGTCTTGCCAACTTGAATACTGCCAATAGCCAGTTGGTCCTTAGAGAAAAATACAAATGGCATCCCAAGCTTAGGGCAGCTTCCAGCTCTGCCATAGTGCTATTGTTTGTGCCATTATTTATTTTAGGACGACTTAGGCCAATAAAGACCCGTTTTGCATTGGAACTGTCAATATAAAGGCTGACATTTTGTCACTAAATCGTGTTCTTTATTCTCCAGGTGTTGAACATCTGCACTGGGTCCAGACGTTGAAAGATGCTCAGATGGCCATCGAGGCTAATCTCCAGTGGGAGTGCAGGGCGAGCGGTAAGCCTAAGCCTGTGTACAGATGGCTGAAGAATGGGGAGCCCTTGGTGCTGGAGGTGAGAATGACTTGCTAACATTGTACTTAGCATTTTTATGTGTCATTGTCATATTCCATTAAGAACTATTCTACCCATCTTAAGACCCCTTTTTCATCTCAGATCAAAGACATGAGATCAAACATTAAGCCGGTTTTCATTTCAAAAGTCTACCCATCACAAGGTTTGCTGCAAAGGTCACACTATCATAAGATAGATGATATCCAAATTACACTGCAGAAAAATCCTGATTGACATTTGTTTCTGCTAAATCTACATGACCAAAATATTAAAATTATTGTTGACAGTTTGTGTGAACATTTGTATTGTTCAGATACTGATCTTCCTAGGTTATACATTTATAAAAGTATCAATTTATATGTTGAGTTTTATCACACATCACATACTAAGGTGTGATATTGAGGATGTATCGCTCTTGTCACCAGGACAGGATACTGGTAGAAGGTGGACGATTGGCCGTATCCAGGATCAACCTGTTGGACTCTGGGATGTACCAGTGTCTGGCAGAGAATGAACATGGAGCCATCTATGCCAGCGCTGAACTCAAGGTTGTAGGTAAGCATGTCTGGAGGACTCTAGTCTGGAGTATTTGTTCTGTCTTGTTTAGAAAGTTGAAGTCAGAGACACCGCAAGGTCAAGACATTTGTGTAGTATCACTGTCAGTAGGCAGAACCAACTCCAGAAGAAAATTAACAGAACCAGTGAATATTAGCTGAGCCATGGTTTTAGCTACATTTACATATTTACTTGATAAAGAAAGCCAACCAGTGGTTTTTCATGAAATACAATTTATATACAGTGGGGAAAAAAAGTATTTAGTCAGCCACCAATTGTGCAAGTTATCCCACTTAAAAAGATGAGAGAGGCCTGTAATTTTCATCATAGGTACACGTCAACTATGACAGACAAAATGAGAATTTTTTTTCCAGAAAATCACATTGTAGGATTTTTTATGAATTGATTTGCAAATTATGGTGGAAAATAAGTATTTGGTCAATAACAAAAGTTTCTCAATACTTTGTTATATTCCCTTTGTTGGCAATGATACAGGTCAAACGTTTTCTGTAAGAGTTCACAAGGTTTTCACACACTGTTGCTGGTATTTTGGCCCATTCCTCCATGCAGATCTCCTCTAGAGCAGTGATGTTTTGGGGCTGTCGCTGTGCAACACAGACTTTCAACTCCCTCCAAAGATTTTCTATGGGGTTGAGATCTGGAGACTGGCTAGGCCACTCCAGGACCTTGAAATGCTTCTTACGAATCCACTCCTTCGTTGCCCGGGCGGTGTGTTTGGGATCATTGTCATGCTGAAAGACCCAGCCACGTTTCATCTTCAATGCCCTTGCTGATGGAAGGAGGTTTTCACTCAAAATCTCACGATACATGGCCCCATTCATTCTTTCCTTTACATGGATCAGTCGTCCTGGTCCCTTTGCAGAAAAACAGCCCCAAAGCATGATGTTTCGACCCCCATGCTTCACAGTAGGTATGGTGTTATTTGGATGCAACTCAGCATTCTTTGTCCTCCAAACACGACGAGTTGAGTTTTTACCAAAAAGTTCTATTTTGGTTTCATCTGACCATATGACATTCTCCCAATCCTCTTCTGGATCATCCAAATGCACTCTAGCAAACTTCAGACGGGCCTGGACATGTACTGGCTTAAGCAGGGGGACACGTCTGGCACTGCAGGATTTGAGTTCCTGGCGGCGTAGTGTGTTACTGATGGTAGGCTTTGTTACTTTGGTCCCAGCTCTCTGCAGGTCATTCACTAGGTCCCCCCGTGTGGTTCTGGGATTTTTGCTCACCGTTCTTGTGATCATTTTGACCCCACGGGGTGAGATCTTGCTTGGAGCCCCAGATCGAGGGGAGATTATCAGTGGTCTTGTATGTCTTCCATTTCCTAATAATTGCTCCCACAGTTGATTTCTTCAAACCAAGCTGCTTACCTATTGCAGATTCAGTCTTCCCAGTCTGGTGCAGGTCTACAATTTTGTTTCTGGTGTCCTTTGACAGCTCTTTGGTCTTGGCCATAGTGGAGTTTGGAGTGTGACTGTTTGAGGTTGTGGACAGGTGTTTTTTATACTGATAACAAGTTCAAACAGGTGCCATTAATACAGGTAACGAGTGGAGGACAGAGGAGCCTCTTAAAGAAGAAGTTACAGGTCTGTGAGAGCCAGAAATCTTGCTTGTTTGTAGGTGACCAAATACTTATTTTCCGCCATAATTTGCAAATAAATTCATTAAAAATCCTACAATGTGATTTTCTGGAATTTTTTTTCTCATTTTGTCTGTCATAGTTGACGTGTACCTATGATGGAAATTACAGGCCTCTCTCATCTTTTTAAGTGGGAGAACTTGCACAATTGGTGGCTGACTAAATACTTTTTTTCCCCACTGTAATTAACTAGGATGATTTTGACAGTTTGGCTAATGCATACAGTACATGCGATAGCTAGCTGATGTGCCTCGTCAAAGAGAACAGAAGGGTAGCAACAGGGTTTGTTCTGTTCCCCATGCAGCCTCTTCACCCGACTTCTCCAACAGTCCTGTGAAGAAGTCCATGCTGATCCAGAGAGGGGGGGAGGTGATCATGGAGTGCCGTCCCCATGCGTCCCCTAGGGCCTCTATCTCCTGGCGGAGAGGGGGAGAGTTTCTGAAGGACAGCAAGAGGTACAGTAACAGTCGTAGTAACCGTACTTATCACTGCTCATGCCATTGATGGCACGTGTAAAAGAGCCCTTCTCCTGGGGCCGTGCTAGTCTCTAGGACTCAACGCTATGTCTCTACTTAAGGGGACTGACGTTGCTGTGGTGAGGGGGCTTTTTGCTAACACCCTCTCTTTTGCTTGAAGTTCAATAGAGATGTCAAAGACCTTGCCTTTATCACTCTCTGTATGTCTCTGCATTCAGGGTTGTTCTGTACAACACCATGACAGTTATGGTAGGGGCTTTATGTTGATTATGACCTTGGTCTTTCAATGTTGTATTCAGCAGTGGCTATAGATGCTTCCTTGTAACCGCTCATGCAAGCCTCACAGCTACACAGGTTCACAGCTCACAAGTTAATTTGAGGTACGGGTCATAGCCCCAGAAGGGTTGTGTGGACAGTGTCACTGCTGCATGGCCCTGCAGCTGAAGATACGCTAACCTAATGTCAATTACTGTACTGTATGTGGCCCTGCAGTCGTCTGGGAGAAAGGCTCCGCCAAGAGTACGCTGTGGACCAATGGCTGGAGCAGGCCTCTACAGCCCTGTTCCTGGAGAGCTACCGTCCTGTAGGTTTTCGCTCCAACCCTAATCTAGCGCACCTGATTGTAGGAATTAGCTGGTTGATAAGCTGAGCCAGGTTAGTTGCAACTGGGTTTGAAGTGAGGACCTGCAGGAGGGTAGCTCTCCAGGAACAGGGTTGGAGAGGGCTGGAGAATAATACACTGAGTATACAAAACATCAAGAACACCTGCTCTTTCCATGACATAGACTGACCAGGTGAATTCAGGTGAAAGCTATGATCCCTTAATTGATGTCACTTGTTCAATCCACTTCAATCAGTGTAGATGAAGGGGAGGAGACAGATTGAAGAAGGATGTTTAAGCCTTGAGACAATTGAGACATGGATTGTGTATGTGTGCCATTCAGAGGGTGAATGGGCAAGACAAAATATTTTAAGTGCCTTTGAACGGGATATGGTAGTAGGTGCCAGGCGCACCAGTTTGTGTCAAGAACTGCAACGCTGCTGGATTTTTCACGCTCAACAGTTTCCTGTGTGTATCAAGAATAGTCCACCACCCAAAGGACATCCAGCCAACTTTACACAACTGTGGGAAGCATTGGAATCAACATGGGCCAGCATCCCTGTGGAACGCTTTCGACAACTTGTAGAGTCCATGCCCCGACGAATTGAGGCTGTTCTGCGTGCAACTCAATATTAGGAAGGTGTTCTTAATGTTTGGTATACTCAGTGTATGTCCAGTATACTACCGCCTACCCATGTTATGATTTACTCTCTAATCTCAGTCAGCCGCTATACAGTAGCTTCTGTATGTGTGTGTGTGTGTGTTCGTTTGTGTGTTCGTTTGTGTGTGCGTGTGTGTGTGAGTGAGGGTGAGTGGGTGTGAGTTAGTGGTTGAGAGAAGGAGAGGGGGAAAAGGTGAGAGCTTATTATCACCAGCAGTATTCTGTTTAGTGTACTCCTCTCACACCCTGGAATATACTCCCTCCAATTCTGCATCTTTAATTTGGGTGGTGTGGTTGAGTCAGACAGATTGTGAACAGGAGCCTTGGTGATACTGCTATGTTATTCTCCTTAGTGTCCTGCTTTAGGGCTGTGTCCCGAATCAATATGTGCTGCCACATTTCCATAGTATTTCCGTAACTCAGTGGACCTGCCTCAACATGTGAGCAGAGCGATTGATTAGTTACTGTATCATATTCCACGGAGCGGTCATGGGGAAAAGGAGAAAGAAGTGATTACACAGGCTGTGCATCTGGACGAGAATAGAAAATGCACGGCGTGGAACGGCGTTTCTTTCTTAAAGCAGATAGTTCTTTACGTTTGTATTTGTTTTGCAGCTCATTGCCCCTCAGGTCATGTTCTCAGCGCGCCTCCATCACTCAATGTTTGATATTTTTGTCAATAAATCAGCGCAAAGCACCCTGTGTCAGACATGCTCTCTGGGTCTCAGCTCAGCTGGAGTGAATACATATTTATTTTTAAGAGCTGCAGTGAAATTGTTTGATTTCTGAGCTTGCAGCTCACAGCCTTTGTGTTTGATTTGCTGAAACAGAAGGTCATGATAGCTAGGAGTTCTCAGCATCATTTATGCATGTGTTTACATTTTGTTAGATTAGAAAATAACGTAGAAGCATTAGACACCCCGTGGCCTCTGGTGTTTGTGGAATATGGCAAACAATGAATAGAAACCACTGCTGTGTTATGAGGTTGCTTTTGTGATGTACAGTTGAAGTCGGAAGTTTACATACACTTAGGTTGGAGTCATTAAAACTCGTTTTTCAAGCACTCCACAAATTTCATGTTAACAAACTATAGTTTTGGCAAATCGGTTAGGACATCTACATTGTGCATGACACAAGTACTTTTTCCAACAATTGTTTACAGACAGATTATTTCACTTATAATTCACTGTATCACAATTCCAGTGGGTCAGAAGTTTACATACACTAAGTTGACTGTGCCTTTAAACAGCTTGGAAAATTCCAGAAAATGATGTCATGGCTTTAGAAGCTTCTGATAGGCTAATTGACATAATTTGAGTCAATTGGAGGTGTACCTGTGGATGTATTTCAAGGCCAACCTTCAAACTCAGTGCCTCTTTGCTTGACATCATGGGAAAATCAAAAGAAATCAGCCAATACCTCAGAAAACAATTGTAGGCCTCCACAAGTCTGGTTCATCCTTGGGAGCAATTTCCAAACGACTGAAGGTACCACGTTCATCTGTACAAACAATAGTACGCAAGTATAAACACCATGGGACCATGCAGCCATCATACCGCTCAGGAAGGAGACGCGTTCTGTCTCCTAGAGATGAACGTACTTTGGTACGAAAAATGCAAATCAATCCCAGAACAACAGGAGGACCTTGTGAAGATGCTGGAGGAAACAGGTACAAAAGCATCTATATCCACAGTAAAATAAGTCCTATATTGACATAACCTGAAAGGCAGCTCAGCAAGGAAGAAGCCACTGCTCCAAAACCGCCATAAGAAAGCCAGACTACGGTTTGCAACTGCACATGGGGACAAAGATCGTACTTTTTTTGAGAAATGTCCTCTGGTCTGATTAAACAAAAATAGAACTGTTTGGCCATAATGACCATCGTTATGTTTGGAGGAAAAAGGGGGTAGCTTGCAGCCCGAAGAACACCATCCCAACCGTGAAGCACGGGGGTGGCAGCATCATGATGTGTGGGTGCTTTGCTGCAGGAGGGACTGGTGCACTTCACAAAATAGATGGCATCATGAGGAAGGGAAACTATGTGGATATATTGAAGCAACATCTCAAGACATCAGTCAGGAAGTTAAAGCTTGGTTGCAAATGGGTCTTCCTAATGGACAATGACCCCAAGCATACTTCCAAAGTTGTGGCAAAATGGCTTAAGGACAACAAAGTCAAGGTATTGGCCATCACAAAGCCCTGACCTCAACCCTATAGAAAGGTTGTGGGCAGAACTGAAAAAGCGTGTGCGAGAAAGGAGGCCTACAAACCTGACTCAGTTACACCAGCTCTGTCAGGAGGAATGGGCCAAAATGCACCCAACTTATTGTGGGAAGCTTGTGGAAGGCTACCTGAATCATTTGACCCAAGTTAAACAATTTAAAGGCAATGCTACCAAATACTAATTGAGTGTATGTAAACTTCTGACCCACTGGGAATGTGATGAAAGAAATAAAAGCTGAAATAAATCATTCTCTCTACTATTATTCTGACATTTCACATTCTTAAAATAAAGTGGTGATCCTAACTGACCTAAAACAGGGAATTTTTACTAGGATTACATTTCAGGAATTGTGAAAAACTGAGTTTAAATGTATTTGGCTAAGGTGTATGTAAACTTCCGACTTCAACTGTATAAAGTAAACCACTTTTTAATCTAGTTTGTTTGTGAAACTTCCACTTTACATATTTGGGGAGTATGGAAAATGTATGCACTCACTAACTGTAAGTCGCTCTGGATAAGAGCGTCTGCTAAATTACTAAAATGTCAAATGTAAATGTCACAAATAGATTAAGTCAATATGTGACCGACAACCTCGATTCGGTGAAATTTGAAATTGTGTTTTTTACATTGGATAAATGTAGAGACTCAGAGCTAGAAAATTTTATATTATACACTACAGCTGAGGAACAATTGGAAAGTAATTCTACTTTGAAAGTTGATCAACTTGTATCCCCACTTTTGAGAAAATGGTCCTTGAATATTTTGGTACACCTACTGGAGAGCTCTTCTTTGTCTACACCCATTCAGCATCGTTCACACCCTCTTAAGCCTTAGCCCCACCCATCTCTTTAATGATTCACATGTGAGGCCATGTGGTAAACACACGCTATATCAAATAAAATGTAAGTTTATTCGTCACATGCACAGGATACAGAAGGTGTAAATGGTACAGTGAAGTGGTTACTTGCATAGTAGCAATATCAAAAACAGAAAGTGTCCAGATAAAAATATTTCATTATTAGATGACGCTTACCTGACACACTTGTCTAAATTGATGGGTCATGTGAAGGAAATGCTATAACCACCCCCCAGCCACATCTAGCTAAGTGGATGGGTCACTATTGTCTAGACATGTACACATGTTCATGAAATACAGTAGATGGCCGTAATCACCCCCAGACACACCTGGCTAATTTGATGGGTCATGTAATAATCCAGCCGAAGTGGAGTCTTTTGTTTAGACATGTAGCTAGCTAGGTAGCTAGCTATCTAAACAATGAACCGGCATAATCTCAACTCATACTACTGCCAATACAAACATTGTCATAGCTGTAGTATGAATCTGCAGGTAGCTAAAGCTAACAAACTAGGTTCAATGTTAGCTAGCTAACATTAGGCTATAACTAGCAATGCAAATGTATTTCTGATTCGAATAATATTACTACACAGATCATACACGTAACGTTAGCTAGCGAGCCAGCAAGCTAACGTTTGCTAGCTAACTAACAGTAGGCTTTAACTTGCAATAAAAACGACTTTCTGACAAAATGTGAAACTTATATCTGAAAATGTAGCTAGACTCTTACCCGTATACATGGATGAACGCTTCATGGCAGACTGGAACCATTTAACTCTGTTTTGTTTGTAGCTACATCTTGTTTGGCCAGCATTGTGTCAAGTCACTCAGGTTCACACTGACCGTGGCGTGTGCAGAAAGTAGCCCATCACTTTTTCCAACTGATCTGTCGATAGTACCCGCTAAATTCAGGGCATCAAAGTTGTTGAGAAAAGTAGCATAACTTTTGTAGTTCTCGATGGCTAACGTTATATCTTTAAAAAATGGCGTGGTAGAAAGGACTGTCAACACATACTGAACAGCTCACGTTATAGACAGAAGCATGCTACATGGCAGACCAATCCAAACTCATCTCCCAGCATGTCCAGCCCATCCATTATCTCAGCCAATCATGGCTAGCGGGAAGGTTCCTGTGTTTTACAATTGTATTCGTATTTATGGATGGAATACAAGTTTGTTATTAAGGCACATGAAAGTTCACGTTCCAGAAGGCATTTCTGCCCAACAAGCATTTTGATAAAATATATAAATGTTTACGTTCAAATTACGCTCCTGTGAAGTAGTGACGTGCGACATACGCCTAGTTTCCTGAAACTAGTCACATTTTGCTGTCACGATAAGTAGCCTATACTAGAGAAATGTGAAGTTTGCAATGAAATACTGTAAGTCTGCTTATATTGACTACAATGGATGGTTACAATTGATAGTTACAACATTCAAAGTAGTAGTAGTAGTAGTTCTAAGGGTACGGTAATAATCCAAAAGTACACTCTTAGAAAAAAGGGTTCCAAAAGGGTTCTTCGGCTGTCTCCATAGGATAACTATTTTTGGTTCCATGTAGAACCCAGCTCTAAATCGTCCCTGATTTGTATTTCCGTCATGTGCCTTTTAACCATTGTTGCTCGAGTTCCCTTGGTTTTTCACTGAGTCCATACAACCAGCTACAAGAGAGACGGCTCTCTAGTCATATCTGCTTTCATTACCTTTTGGAAATGACTTTTAGTGTTTCAATAGGATCTCACACATGAGTCATTCCTTATGAAACCAGGACAAAATAATTGCAGGATTTTCACGAAATTGAATACATAGAATGGTCCTTTGGAGGAAGGATTTTTGACATATTTTTGACATTTGTATCTAAAAGCATATAATAATTATAATTATTCATCAAAGTTGGCATATTTATGACATTTTGGTCTTACCCAGGCCTCCTTTAAGACAATGTTTCATCTGTAGGTGCTACAAAGCAAAAATTGGTGTCATATGAAGCTTTACTGCATGCTCTGTAATACAAGTAATATTTAAATGTCTATCTTTTTATTTTACCAACAGAGTGAATGTGAAAATTGATTCAAAGTGGTGGCCCTCTGCTGGTGATATGCAGAATGTGCAATTATACAAGTAAAAGGAGGGTTGTGATTGGTTACATTGCCTACTATGCCATATTCTCTGCATAAAATTGGCCAGAACTTTAAAAATACCAGAGATCGCACTCTGGAATTTTGATATGTCTGTAGAGTATATTATGTTCAACAATATATAGAAAAAATTGCCAGATTTAAAATTGTGTTTTTTCTGTATTCATGTACACTACCAGTCAAAAGTTTGGACACACCTACTAATTCCAGGGTTTTTCTTTTCTTTTTACTATTTTCTACATTGTAGAAAAATAGTGAAGACATCAAAACTATGCAATAACACATATGGAATCATGTAGTAAACAGAAAAGTGTTAAACAAATCAAAATATATTTTATATATGAGATTCTTCAAATAGCCACCCTTTCCCTTGATGACAGCTTTGCACACGCTTGGCATTCTCTCAACCGGCTTCATGAGGTAGTCACCTGGAATGCATTTCAATTAACAGGTGGGCCTTGTTAAAAGTTAATTTGTGGAATTTCTTTCCTTCTTAATGCGTTCGGGCCAATCAGTTGTGTTGTGACAAGGTAGGAGTGGTATACAGAAGATAGCCCTATTTGGTAAAATACCAAGTCCATATTATGGCAAGAACAGCTCAAATAGCAAAGAGAAATGACAGTCCATCATTACTTTAAGACATGAAGGTCAGTCAATCCAGAACATTTCAAGAACTTTGAAAGTTTCTTCAAGTGCAGTCGCAAAAACCATCAAGCGCTATGATGAAACTGGCTCTCATGAGGACCGCCACAGGAAAGGAAGACCCAGAGTTCTGCTGCAGAGGATAAGTTAATTAGAGTTAACTGCACCTCAGAAATTGCAGCCCAAATAAATGTTTCACAGAGTTCAAGTAACAGACACATCTCAACATCAACTGTTCAGAGGAGACTGTGTGAATCAGGCCTTCATGGTTGAATTGCTGCAAAGAAACCAGTACTAAAGGACACCAATAAGAAGAAGAGACTTGCTTGGGCCAAGAAACACGAGCAATGGACATTAGACCGGTGGAAATCTGTCCTTTGGTCTGATGAGTCCAAATTGGAGATTTTTGGTTCCAACCGCCGTGTCTTTGGGAGACGCAGAGTAGGTGAACGGATGATCTCTGCATGTGTGCTTCCCACCATGAAGCATGGAGGAGGAGGTGTGATGGTGTGGGGGTGCTTTGCTGGTGACACTGTCTGTGATTTATTTAGAATTCAAGGCACACTTAACCAGAATGGCTACCACAGCATTCTGCAGAGATATGCCATCCCATTTGGTTTGCGCTTAGTGGGATTCTAATTTGTTTTTCAACAGGACAATGACCCAAAACACACATCCAGGCTGTGTAAGGGCTATTTGACTGAGGAGAGTGATGGAGTGCTGCATCAGATGACCTGGCCTCCACAATCACCCGACCTCAACCCAATTGAGATGTTTTGGGATGAGTTGGACCGCAGAGTGAAGGAAAAGCAGCCAACAAGTGCTCAACATATGTCGGAACTCCTTGAAAACTGTTGGAAAAGCATTCCTCATGAAGCTGGTTGAGAGAATGCCAAGAGTGTGCAAAGCTGTCATCAAGGCAAAGGGTGGCTATTTGAAGATTCTCAAATATATATACACTGATTTGTTTATCACTTTTTGGTTACTACATGATTCCATATGTGTTATTTCATAGTTTTGATGTCTTCACTATTATTCTACAATGTAAAAAATAGTACAAATAAAGAAAAACCCTTGAAGAGTAGGTGTGTCCAAACTTTTGACTGGTGCTGCATATATTTTCAATATTCATAAATTAATGTTTAAAATAAATGGTATGGAGCAAGCGGTAAAGCTTCATATGCCACCAATTCTTGCTTACTCGTACCTACAGATGAAACATTATGTCGTAAATATGCCAAATTAGATTCAAATGTCAAATATAGTGTACAAAACATTAGGAACATCTATCAGTGTAGATTAAGGGGAGGAGACAGGTTAAAGAAGGATTTGTAAGCCTTGAGACAATTGAGACATGGATTTTGTATGTGTGCCATTCAGAGTGTGAATGGGCAAGACAAAATATTTAAGTGCCTTTGAACGGGGTATGGTAGTAGGTGCCAGGTGCACTGGTTTGAGTGTGTCAAGAACTGCAACGCTGCTGGGTTATTCACGCTCAACAGTTTCCCGTGTGAATCAAGAATGGTCCACCACCCAAAGGACATCCAGCCAACTTGGCACAACTGTGGGAAGCATTAACGTCAACACGGACCAGCATCCCTGTGGAACACCTTCGACACTTTGTAGAATCCATCCCGCCGACAAATTGAGGCTGTTCTGACGGAAAAAGGGGTTGCAACTCAATATTAGGAAGGTGTATGTCAACATCCCTCCAAAGGACCATTCTATGGATTGCAGTTTGTGAACATTTCTAAAACCATGGTCTTTTTTTGTCCTGGTTATTTGAGGAATCACTCACATGTTAAAAAAATTATAATAATGATAAGGCTGCAGGTAAAGATTCTTGTTAGTGAATCATCTCTCTCCTTTACTCTGCTCTCTTCTCTGTTCTCATTTTTGTCTTAGTGTCCCGCTGTGGATCCTATTAAAATATGCATTTAATATTTTGTGCTGTCAATAGCATGGCAACTCTACAACAAATCTGTTCTGCTTCAACTAAGATAATTGCTCTCTGCAAATGTGCTTGTAGAGAATTCAATCTTCCAGATAATTACGTTTTTATTCATGAAATAGTTGTCATTCAAACTACAACATGGATATAGGAATGGATGTGATATGAAGGTATTGATGTAATTGTATGTTTTCATCATTTATCAATCACTAATATAGTATTTATAATCCCTATATAACCCAGTGAGGGCTATCAAATAATTATTGATCCTGATAACAACAGTTGTCTGTTCTTTAATTCTTGTCAGACGGACCATCATGGAGGATGGAACTCTCCGTATCAGCAACATCAGCGAATCAGACGGAGGGAGGTACACCTGTGTGGCCAGGAACCCCTTTGGGACATCAAGCAGTACTGGCACTCTGGTGGTGAAAGGTACTTTTCCGGACACAGATTTCACTACCTTTTAAGCAGATGGTTTAAACCTGTTTAGAGAAAAAAAATACTAAGCCAAGCATGAAATTGATAATGAAATGTATAGTTGTTTTATGTTCCTGCTGGTTTGACAGAAACATAACTCATCCTTGGTTTTGTCAGCTGTGAGTTATTGTTCACACAGCGGAGGGTAGAAAATCCCTATATCTATAGTAGTGAGGAGAGAGATGTTCTGTTCCATCCAAGTCAGACATTGCATGTTAATTTAAAAAGAGCTGCTGCTGCAGTTTTCGATTTGGCTGTTTTAATAACTGATGGTTATACATGGATTATTCATTTTTTTCTTAATTTGACACAATGATTGCATTTAGTTGAATTGTTCAGTCTCAAGACTATATCCATAAAAAAACACATGTAATAGGGTTGAGAGGAAGAGAAGTGGAGCAAATTAAGATCAATTTGTTACATTAATAGCAGGGGAGGTTGCCTCTGCATTGAACCATCTTGTCTAAAGTATATTTTGTCTAGCAGCAAGTTTATATGAATATTCAAGACATGTAGCATGGGTCCAGTTACACATGATTCTGTGTGTTTGTTTTTCTGTGTTCTCAAATAGAGCCAACCAAGATAATAGTTCCACCGCTGAGTGTGGATGCCACTGTGGGAGAGAGCATCGTGTTGCCATGTGAAGTGTCTCGAGACTCCTCCCTGGATCCCACCTTTAGGTGGTTCTTCAACGGAAAGCTCATCGATTTCAACCGACAGGACCACTTTGAGATGATAGGAGTGGTATGTACCTACTATCTGTACTGTACAGGAGACAGCACACAGTAGTCTCTGCTCACAAGCTTCATAGCTTGTACTGTAAAGCTACACCTTATATGAACATGTTAGAATATTTACAACCTCCGCACACAAGCATCCTAAATTGTACAGTAACAGTACACCAACACCTACAGGGCATTCAGAAAGTATTCACACCCTTGACTTTTTACAACCTACATTTAAAATTCATTAAGTTGAGATTTTGTGTCACTGGCCTACACACAATACCCCATAATGTCAAAGTGGAATTATGTTTTTTGAAATTTTTACAAATTAATAAAAAAGGAAAAGCTGAAATGTCTTGAGACAATAAGTATACAACCCCTTTGTTATGGCAAGGAGTAAAAATTAGCTTAACAAGTCACATAAGTTGCATGGACTCAATAATAATGTTTAACATGATTTTTGAATGACTACCTCATCTCTGTACCCCACACATACAATTATCTGTATGGTCCCTTAGTCGAGCAGTGAATTTCAAACACAGATTTAACCACAAAGAGCAGGGAGTTTTTTCCAATGCCTCGCAAAGAAGGGCACCTATTGGTAGAAAAGCAGACATTGAATAACCCTTTGAGCATGGTGAACTTATTAATTATACTTTGGATGGTGTAGCAATACACCCAGTCACTACAAAGATACAGGCGTCTTTCCTAACTCAGTTGCCGGAGAGGAAGGAAACCGCTCAGGGATTTCACCATGAGGCCAATGGTGACTTTAAAACAGTTACAGAGTTCAATGGCTGTGATAGGAGAAAACTGAGGATGGATCAACAAAATTGTAGTTACTCCACTGTAACGATCTCGGCTCGACAGACGCTGGGAGACGGGAAGCAAGTACAGGGTGATGATTTAATAAATAAAAGACATGGAACAAAACACAGACAGCGTCTGGACAGGAGAAACGTAACGACATTAATGCAGACACGGGGATCAAACTGGGGCAATCAACAGATATAGAAGGGGCAATCAACAAAGTGAAGGAGTCCAGGTGAGTCCAATGAGCGCAGATGCGCGTAACGATGGTGACAAATGTGCGTAATGATGGGCAGCCTGGCGTCCTCGAGCGCCAGGGAGGGGGAGCGGGTGCAGGCGTGACATCCACAATACTAACCTAAATTACAGTATTAAAAGGAGGAAGCCTATACAGAATACAAATATTCCAAAACATGTATCCTGTTTGCAGTAATGCGCTAAAGTAAAACTGCAAAGAATTTGGCAAAGAAATTAACTTTATGTCCTGAAAGCAAAGCGTTATGTTTGGGGCAAATCTAACACAACACATAAAGCATGGTGGTGGTGGCTGTATCATGGTTATGGGTATGCTTGTCATCGGCAAGAATTAGGGAGTTTTTGGGGGGATAAAAAGAAACGGAATAGTGGTAAGCACAGGAAAAGTCCTAGAGGAAAACCTGCTTCAGTCTGCTTTCCAACAGACACTCGGAGACAAATTCACCTTTCAGCCCAAAACAAGGCCAAATATACACTGGAGTTGCTTACCAAGATAACATTGAATTGTTCCTGAGTGGCCTAGTTACAGTTTTGAATTAAATCGGCTTGAAAATCTATTGATGTCTCGTAATGATAAATAACCAATTTGACAGAGCTTGAAGAATAAAAAAAAGTGCAAATATTGTACAATCCAGGTGTGCAAAGCTCTTAGAGACTTACCAGAAAGACTCCTTCCTAGCTGTAATCGCTGCCAAAGGTGATTCTAACATGTATTGACTTAGCGGTGTGAATACTTAATGTAAATAAAATATTTCTGTATTTCAGTAAATTTGCAAAGATTTCTAAAAACATGTTTTCACTTTGTCATTATGGGGTATTGTGTGTAGATGGGTGATAAAAAAAAAAATTGTTTATCCATTTTGAATTCAGCCTGTAACAACAAAATGTGGAATAAGTCAAGGGTTATGAATACTTTCTGAAGGCACTTGGGGTCAGACAAGAAAATTGCATTTAACATGGAGACCTGGCCAGGTTAAACCTGTGGACATTAAGATGAAAACCCCCAGTCTGTTGCTGATCTTATGAGTAAATCACCTGACACTCCAGTGAACAAAGGCACACAAATCTGTCTGACTACAGGATTTATCCTCTGGTCTGCTGAGCACACAAATACCCTGCACTAAAATGGCCTGTATAACACTGACATTTTCACTGTGAGCATCATTTGGCAGAGCTCTTAAACTTCAGGAAGTTTTTTTTTTTTAACACAAGGAGTGTTGATATCATTGTCACTCCAGTGTTCCTACCTGCTCTTTTCTCTCACTGTTGTACGTAGCCTGACCTAGGTCTTTCTGCTACTGCAATAGCATACAGGGGATAAAACATCTATCATAATGTATAAGTGGTACAAAAGTTGGTACACAGCTGGAAAAATATATATTGAATGACTGTATTTTGAGACACTAGTATTGTTTTTTTATTTCTGTTCTATTGTCATCAGGGATCAGCTGGTGATCTGATGGTCAGGAATATTCAGCTAAAGCATTCTGGGAAGTATGTGTGCATGGTACACACCGTGGTGGACAGTGTCTCAGCAGCAGCCGACCTGATTGTCAGAGGTACGCACGCACTTCCTCCCTGTGATGATACTTTGTATTACAGGCACGCTGTAGCACCCATAAAGATATACCATATCTAGGGTAGCACCCATCTAAAGAGGAATTAGACAACCTCAGACATGATCACCCTTTCTATTAATTCGCTTTACTTCAGTCAACTATTCTGGGTGACATTCATTCAGTGTTAAATAATGACTACAGGAGCATCTGAAAATCAATGCATAAATCTTCCTCTTCTCCTTCATTTTGGAATCCTTTTTTGTTTCCCCTCATCAACTGAAGGATCTTTAGCTCTGCTGTGTGAAATATTAAATGTCTCTCTCTTTTGTGGGCAGACTTGTCTGCCTTGCATGAAACTGCTCTAACCGTACCATCCTGTTTTGGCTGACACAATATAATTATTTGACAGTGGTTGTCCTTGTCTCCCTGTTCTGTCCCTGTGCTGCTGGTTATTTCAGGTGCCCCCGGTGCCCCAGAGGGCCTTATTGTGGGGGAAATCACTGACTCCACTGTCCAGCTCTCCTGGGAGTCTGGGCCTGACAACCACAGCCCTGTTATCACATACAGCATCCAGGCCAGGACCCCCTTCTCCATTGGCTGGCAGGCCGTCAGGACAGGTAGCTACAATGCCAGCCCATCCTTCACGGACACTGTTTACAGATGTAGGATCTTAATTTGATCTGTTGCAGGAGAATGTTCTTGCAATGCAGGAAATGTAAAACTTGTAGTGTATTTGAGGTTTAAAAAGGCTTCTGAAGTTAATTTGTAATTTCCACTTTAAAATGTCTATACTATCAGAATACTGTGGGAACAGTTAGCTTTGGGGATGAATGATGTGAAGAGGAGTATTTATTTTTAATCATTCGTTATCTTTGGGGCCTTCATGGATAAGTTATATTAACATGAATTGTATCACAGGCAGTCTTTGATAACATGAATGTGTTTTGTTGTTGGATGAGAATTAATATGTATTTAAATTCTAAATTCTTTAATCCTAGTTCCTGATTCTGTGCCTGGACAGATGTTTCATGCAACGGTGATAGATTTGAATCCCTGGGTGGATTACGAATTCAGGGTGGTGGCTATCAACAATGTGGGTGTTGGAGAGCCCAGCATGCAATCCAAGCAGATTCGAACAAAAGGAGCAGGTACATTCTCATTCCTCTTTCTTCTTGTGGTGAATCTATCAACACCGCAGTGGAAATGTAATTTAACGGTGATTAGTTTCATTTTGCATTGAGTGTTCCGTACAGCCCCTGATGAATTTCACCATATAGAACCCACATTCACTTTTCAAGCCAATCCATTGGTTATTGTGCCTTTCTCATCGCTAAATACGTCTAATGAAGACAGAATCAGCTCTGTTCCAATTTGACTGACACAGAGACAGATGTTAATGATTTGCCTAATAGGAAAAGAAAGTGAGAGATAATTTATTCATGTATTTAGACCACATGGCCTATCTATCCATGTGGATATTGACACTTGAAACTTTTGCTCATCAGATTAGGAGGCATCATACCTTTTAAGCATTTAGATGCTGTGTACATCAGCACTCAGGAAATCCTGCCATTACGTCTAATGAAGACAGAATCAGCTCTGTTCCAATTTGACTTACACAGAGACAGATGTTAATGATTTACCTAATAGGAAAAGAAAGTGAGAGATAATTTATTCATGTGTTTAGACCACATGGCCTATCTATTCATGTGGATATTGACACTTTAAACTTTTGCTCGTCAGATTAGAACTATCCGAGCAGGAGGCATCAAACCTTTTAAGCATTTAGATGCTGTGTACATCAGCACTCAGGAAATCCTGCCATTATTAATTCATGTCAACAGCATCAACAGGAGCTGTGTGAAATACCCACGCATGCCATAAGGCAATGACTTGAAAGTGTCTATTTTGAGTGGGTTATCAGAGTGGTTCTGCCTGGCTCACTGAATCACAAGGGAGGAGTACTCCTGCAGTGTGATACACTGTAGTAACAGCAGTAGCATGCACTGGCGCTCGTGCCACTATCAACCCTGATTTAATTACATATAAAAACCAAGCCTTTGCTCTGTGAATGTAGGAAACCGTATTGGAATTAGGGGCACTATGATAGTGATATCAAGGCTTCTGTATGGTTTCGGAGTAGTAGGGATTCAAATTCATGCCTTTTCTCCAAGGAATACACACCCTGATATTGGACACTGTTGTTGTTTTTGTCCGTCCAGTTCCTGAATTAGCACCAGGTAATGTGAGTGGAGGAGGAGGAAGGCGAGGAGAACTAGTTATCCAATGGGAGGTAAGCTTGCTGATCATCACAGACTTATAGAATACGTCTTTATTGTGACAGATTGTTTTCTAATCACTCTTCTTTTTTACTTTTTTTTTGTATTATTTATTTGTTTTCCCTTGTAAACTCAGCAAAAAAAGAAACGTCCCTTTTTCAGGACCCTGTCTTTCAAAGATCATTTGTAAAAATCCAAATAACTTCACAGATCTTCATTGTAAAGGGTTTAAACACTGTTTCCCATGCTTGTTCAATGAACCATAAACATTTAATGAACATGCACCTGTGGAACGGTCGAAACGTAGGACACTAAAGAGGCCTTTCTACTGACTCTGCCACGTGTAACAACACCTGCACAGGATCGGTACATCCGAACATCACACCTGCGGGACAGGTACAGGATGGCAACAACAACTGCCCGAGTTACACCAGGAACGCACAATGCCTCCATCAGTGCTTAGACTGTCCGCAATAGGCTGATAGCGGCTGGACTGAGGGCTTGTAGGCCTGTTGTAAGGCAGGTCCTCACCAGACATCACCGGCAACAACGTCGCCTATGGGCACAAACCCACCGTCGCTGGACCAGACAGGATTGGCAAAAAGTGCTCTTCACTGACGAGTCGCGGTTCTGTCTCACCAGGGGTGATGGTTGGATTCGCGTTTATCATAGAAGGAATTAGCGTTACTGTCACGTTCGTTCATCGACGGGTCAGACCAAGGCGCAGCGTGATATGCATACATGTTTATTAAATGAATAAACACAACGACAAAACAATAAACCAACGATACGTGACGTCCTAAGGTACACACAACAAACCTCACACGGAACAAGATCCCACAACCCACTAGTGCCAATAGGCTGCCTAAGTATTGTCCCCAATCAGAGACAACGAGCGACAGCTGCCTCTGATTGGGAACCACACCGGCCAACATAGATCTAGACATACTAGACTATAAACATAGATCTACACCACATAGAAAATCACACCCTGACTCAACAAATAAGAGTCCCCAGAGTCAGGGCGTGACAGTTACACTGAGGCCTGTACACTGGAGCGGGATCGATTTGGAGGTGGAGGGTCCGTCATGGTCTGGGGCGGTGTGTCACAGCATCATCGGACGGAGCTTGTTGTCATTGCAGGCAATCTCAATGCTGTGCGTTACCTCCTACCTCATGTGGTACCCTTCCTGCAGGCTCATCCTGACATGACCCTCCAGCATGACAATGCCACCAGCCATTCTGCTCGTTCTGTGTGTGATTTCCTGCAATACAGGAATGTCAGTGTTCTGCCATGGCCAGCGAAGAGCCCGGATCTCAATCCTTTGAGCACATCTGGGACCTGTTGGATCAGAGGGTGAGGGCTAGGGCCATTCCCCCCAGAAATGTCTGGGAACTTGCAGGTGCCTTGGTGGAAGAGTGGGGTAACATCTCACAGCAAGAACTGGCAAATCTGGTGCAGTCCATGAGGAGGAGACACACTGCAGTACTTAATGCAGCTGGTGGCCACACCAGATACTGACTGTTACTTTTGATTTTGACCCCCCCTTTGTTCAGGGACACATATTCAGTGGAACCTGTTCAGTTTATGTCTCAGTTGTTGAATCTTATGTTCATGCAAATATTTACACATGTTAAGTTTGCTGAAAATAAACGCAGTTGACAGTGAGAGGACGTTTCTTTTTTTGCTGAGTTTATGTCAAAGACAATTACAAAATAAAATACCTCCAAATATGTTCAGTTCAAATCACTCTTCTGACATGAATGGGGTTTTGACAGAATTCTCTACGGCGATGCGACTTCAATTAAATGGGTTTTAATTAAAAGAAGAGCTGTCTTGCCTAGCTATTTGCCTCTTCCAAACAGCTCCCCTGGTGTGTAAATGAAAATGCAGATGCGGAGATGATGGAAATTGTTTGTGCATAAATCTAGGACGAAGTCTCAGAATGGGTGTATCTGTGGCTCTCTTAAAGGGAATTGACTTATCATGCAGAATGTGTATATACTGTGTATACCTTTTGGATATAATGTATTATCATGTTGGTGTTGTGGTATTTCACTGTTCCGAATTTGACACTTCCAGTTGAGGTAGTAATTTGATATTCAGTTCAACCAATGGGAAGGGATAAGAATTACTACAATTTATGCTGTCAAATTGTCTCTGTCTCATAGCCGATACCAGAGGAGCTACAGAGTGGAGAAGAATTTGGATATGTTGTGGCTTTTCGTCCTCTTGGTACAAGCACGTGGAAGCAGACTGTGCTGGCTTCACCTGATGCATCAAGATACACCTTCAGGAACGACAGCATCCCACCCCTCTCCCAATTTGAGGTGAAAGTTGGAGTCTACAACAACAAAGGAGAAGGCCCATCTAGCCATGTGGTTGTAGTGTATTCTGCAGAGGAAGGTTAGTTATTTTGACTATTTCTCAAGTTGCTGATGAAATGGAAGCTTTGGGTTAGTTTGACTTTAATGTTTAACATTCTTGATAATGTCCTTGGTCTAAATTTGTAATGCTTAGAGCCCTCTGAACCCCCGTCCAGAGTGTGGACCCGGACTCTGTCAGCCTCTGAAATCGAGGTGTATTGGGAACCCATCACCCAGACAGCCAGCAGTTGGAAGATCATTGGATATGAGGTATGAAAAATATCCCAAGAATCATGATGCTGGTACAGAGCAGAAAACAGCATGATAGATACAGTATTATCCTCACGATGATTGACTCAGCAATAGGTTGGCATGCATTTAAATAGAACTGCCAATGGCAAAAACGTGAAGTTCCCCTACACCGAAAAATACCTTGGGATACAAAGGTATATTTCTCACCATCTAATCTAGAGAGTGAAGAGGTCTGTCCACAGCTGTTCCAGTCTCCCAAGGAGCCTAATACCCTGGCTGCTACTCTGCCTGAGTAGTGTTCTATAAATCACCCCTCACAAGTGTGAACATCATATATCAATTTCCTCCACAACTAACACTGTCTCTAATCTAACCCATTTTCCCCTTAGTATAGCCCAAGACTGTCTGGCTGTAGAGAAGGCCCAGGTTGCTTGACCTCCATTGTGAACCTGTAAGGTCACTCACAGCCCCTGGTTATCAGGTCCAGAATTAAATCATCAAACAACGGTGCTGGAAGTGTCTCTAATGCTGTCGGGAGGTCTGGAATAACCTTAATGTCTTTGGTTCCAGGTCCTTTGTTGGGAGGAGGGGATGCAGGAGAGTGATGCTGAGATGGTGAGGGTCACAGACACTGCAGCTCTTCTCTCCGGGCTCAAGAGCAGTACTGTGTATCTGATCTCAGTCAGGGCCCAGAACAGCGCTGGAGCAGGTCCTTCTAGCCCCGCAGTCAACGTCACCACCAAGAAACCACGTGAGTATTCTCTGAGATGGGACAGCTGTCACATGCAATTTGAGCGTTTTTCTCTTTACAAGTCTGCTTTCACGTGTATGAAGCCTGCATATCCAGTAGAGGTTTATATTAATGGAATTGTGGTGGAATGCAGCAGTATACACTACAACTTCAATGACTTTAGAGCCTCTGTGAATACTTTACATCAACAGCACTGCTGAGACAAAAAATAATCCTCTGGGTAAAGTCTTGACTGCATGTTAACTGCAAGACTAACGAATGGAATTGGCTTATGTCATACCTACAAACGTGAATTAGCAGTGTAGTGGGCAGTAATTTTCTATATGTGTATATTGTAAGTACATCATATGCGACTCGTAATAAGACTAAGCAATTATCCTATTAAAATGTTTATCTGACTCCATAAAGATAATTAGCAATATGCAAGAGACTATGGTTGAGTTACAGTAATAGGCAATGAAGAAATGTCTGAGAATGGATTCTAAATACAAGTTTATTTAACTACTTTGTAAAATGAATGGATTCATATACAAGGCATAAAGCTTAAGTTACAAGGCATTAACAAGCATTACAAGGCATTATTCTAAGCATGATCAGAGAGAGAGAGAGAAACCATAGCCTGAAAGGCCATGCCCCAAAAGTCCATGAGGTGGAGAGAGAAAGAAAGAAAGAGTATCTCACAACAGCAGGTCAGGAACAAATAAGAGAAAGAACAATGAATCTTAGTATTTTATAAGCATCTGAGTTTTTTGGATTCAAAACCTGAGTTGTTGACCAATAGTATTACTGTAAAGTTAACCTCCAATCAGATATCAGACCTACATGATGTAACCTCTGCTTCTCAGAGGTGTGACAATGTGGGATGGCAAGATCAACATAGATAATGTTAAATTCTTAAGACAACACATAGCAAATTATTGCGTACAGTTGATAAGAAGAGTCACTTCTGGGGCTCTTTAATAAATTAAAAAATCGGTGATAAGATGCTGTTCGCCTTGACTACTCAGGGAGAGGAGGCGTGTTTATGAGCTTATCAGAGTTAGACTCAATTATTCAACTACTAACTCTATCACAAAGCAATCAGCTCTCCTCCTTTTGTTATCTTCTAGTCGAGAACCACTGGGCACAGACGTCAATTCAACATCTATTCCACGTTGGTTCAATGTAATTTCATTGAAATTACGTGGAAATAGGGCTGGGCGGTATACCGTATTTTACAATATACCGATATTGATGCACGGACCGGTTTTGGTTTTTACTTTACCTTCTATAACGGTATTTGAATGTTTGGTTTGTTAAATGTGATAAGCCGCGTGTAACGTCCATTTTTATAGTTTACTTCGCTACTTGAGTCATCTCTCTCCGCTCTCTCTCTCCATGCCGCTTTCCTAGCCCACCCCGTCACTCAAGGAGCACAAATGTTGTTCCTCGACCACGAGACACTTGCGTTCAGTCTGCATGGTCAATGCAGCATATGCAACAATGTTGATGATAACAATGCAGTTTTCACTTTGCTTCTTAATATAAATCCACTAGCATTCTATAATAACACTATTAGTTTGTGTTTCTTACATCTGCAAACAGCTAGTTTGTATTTTCTTAGCAAGTTGGGCCTAAATCTTGTTAGCTGCTAATGCTAATTGCTAGTTATCTGGCTAGCTAGCTAGCTAATAAATGTACTGAGTCAGAGCAAACGTAATTAGCTATACAGCCTGATAATAACAGTGATGGTGTAGACCTAAATCAGCATGTTGTTTGTGTAACAGTATCTTCTAAATCAAAGAGGAATACGTGAAGCATGAAAATGTTAGCTACATGAAGTAGCTAAGAGAAAACATTCAATGTAGCCAAAGATTACAGGGTCCCCTAGGAAACACATTATCAACACTTTGGTTCCTACCCTGTCACAATAACTCCTCCCTGGCATTTTCATTAATTGTCATGTCAAACAACACTGTGCCTATAGAATTAGAATAATCATTCTATTTCCATGATTCCAACAGTTCACCCAAGTTGTTTTGCACTAAATCGCAAGTAAAATCGCAATTGCAACATTTGGTTAAAAATAAGACCTATATTGTGCCCATATCATGCATCCCTACGTGGCAGTGTGACAATGATCTCAAATTAGTGCAGGAAATGCAGAAATTAATGAAAATGCTGAAAAGTATTTTTGGTTGAAGTTTAATTGAACAGTATAAAACAATCAAAATGGAGAAAGACCCATTGAAATCACTTAGAATGTATGTGTTGCCACCCTAGGGTCACGCACTACTCATAAAGCAAATTTAGAACTTTTATTATTCAAATACATAAAATACTGTCAAATACCGTACATTTTCTTTTTCATACCGTGATATGATATTTTGTCCATATCGCCCAGCCCTACTTGGAAACAACGTTGATTCAACCAGTGTGTGCCCAGTGGGGAGTTCCTTCATACAGCAGTGATTAAGGGGATGTTTAAAGTGAGAAAGTCATTTCGAAGTCATTTCAGCTATTGACGGAATTGTGCATGATTAATTTGTGTGGCTATATGATTGCATATCTTTCAGCACCAAGTCAACCTCCAGGGAATATTGAGTGGAACTTGACAAACTCCAAGATCTTTTTGAATTGGGAGCATGTCAAGGCAATGGGAAATGAGTCTGAGGTGACAGGATATAAGGTGAGTGTTGTCAGTGTAATAGCAGAATCTTTGAAAACTAGGAAACAAATGCAGTTTCTTGGCTTACCTCTACAGCTGTCTTATCTATTAATGACTCCCTGATCACAATAGAAATATAAACCTTTCCAGTGTCACGTATGGATGGTCCATACAACATTTTAAAGACTGTTCCTGGTGATATGACACAAAACAAACCTGTTTCTCCATTGTGCTGGGTTTCCACTGAGTAGGTTTGATTGAACGTCTGCAATGTTTTGATATGGAAACACAAAATGTGTCCTTGTGGATAGTTGTTGAGGCAACACTTTCCCTAATGGCGTCCCTAATGGCAGAACACCCTGATGATACATTCTTCCCTGCCTTTTGATCCCTCTGAACTCTGAATGATCAGTAGTAAAAAGTGTTTGAACATGCGTAACAGGAAGCGTTTCATGTCATCCTGGGTATCTGAACTCTGGGAGCATTCAGCAGAGGATTATGACTCAGAAAAGGTGCTGGTTTCTTTTAAAGTATTAATTTACAACTGAGCGCCTTTTGCTAATTTATTGATCTGATGTGGCTCAGAGATATGAAAGAGAAGGCGAGGAAGCAGCTGGGTGCCTGTGAAGCTCCACACTCAGACACTAGCCTCCATGGAGCGCCACAGGGGCCACACTAGCACCTCGCACTATAATTTGCAATTCATGTCATCCTCTGGAAAGGGTCTGCAGAGAAATACAAATACAATTTCTTAAGACTATTTGGCTACACCAGAAAATACTTTTATATTTTTTTCTGAAGAGTTTGTCAGTCTCTGAGAAGCAGCTTCTCTTTCCTAAAATAAAAAACAGTACAGTGTCATTATCCATAAACCACTAATTTCTCATTTACAGTGGGGAAAAAAAGTATTTAGTCAGCCACCAATTGTGCAAGTTCTCCCACTTAAAAAGATGAGAGAGGCCTGTAGTTTTCATCATAGGTACACATCAACTATGACAGACAAAATGAGAAAAAGAAATCCAGAAAATCACATTGTAGGATTTTTAATGAATTTATTTGCAAATTATGGTGGAAAATAAGTATTTGGTCAATAACAAAAGTTTCTCAATACTTTGTTATATACCCTTTGTTGGCAATGACACAGGTCAAACGTTTTCTGTAAGTCTTCACAAGGTTTTCACACACTGTTGCTGGTATTTTGGCCCATTCCTCCATGCAGATCTCCTCTAGAGCAGTGATGTTTTGGGGCTGTCGCTGGGCAACACGGACTTTCAACTCCCTCCAAAGATTTTCTATGGGGTTGAGATCTGGAGACTGGCTAGGCCACTCCAGGACCTTGAAATGCTTCTTACGAAGCCACTCCTTCGTTGCCCGGGCGGTGTGTTTGGGATCATTGTCATGCTGAAAGACCCAGCCATGTTTCATCTTCAATGCCCTTGCTGATGGAAGGAGGTTTTCACTCAAAATCTCACGATACATGGCCCCATTCATTCTTTCCTTTACACGGATCAGTCGTCCTGGTCCCTTTGCAGAAAAACAGCCCCAAAGCATGATGTTTCCACCCCCATGCTTCACAGTAGGTATGGTGTTCTTTGGATGCAACTCAGATGTCTTTGTCCTCCAAACACGACGAGTTGAGTTTTTACCAAAAAGTTATATTTTGGTTTCATCTGACCATATGACATTCTCCCAATCCTCTTCTGGATCATCCAAATGCACTCTAGCAAACTTCAGACTGGCCTGGACATGTACTGGCTTAAGCAGGGGGACACGTCTGGCACTGCAGGATTTGAGTCCCTGGCGGCGTAGTGTGTTACTGATGGTAGGCTTTGTTAATTTGGTCCCAGCTCTCTGCAGGTCATTCACTAGGTCCCCCCGTGTGGTTCTGGGATTTTTGCTCACCGTTCTTGTGATCATTTTGACCCCATGGGGTGAGATCTTGCTTGGAGCCCCAGATCGAGGGAGATTATCAGTGGTCTTGTATGTCTTCCATTTCCTAATAATTGCTCCCACAGTTGATTTCTTCAAACCAAGCTGCTTACCTATTGCAGATTCAGTCTTCCCAGCCTGGTGCAGGTCTACAATTTTGTTTCTGGTGTCCTTTGACAGCTCTTTGGTCTTGGCCATAGTGGAGTTTGGAGTGTGACTGTTTGAGGTTGTGGACAGGTGTCTTTTATACTGATAACAAGTTCAAACAGGTGCCATTAATACAGGTAACGAGTGGAGGACAGAGGAGCCTCTTAAAGAAGAAGTTACAGGTCTGTGAGAGCCAGAAATCTTGCTTGTTTGTAGGTGACCAAATACTTATTTTCCACCATAATTTGCAAATAAATTCATTAAAAATCCTACAATGTGATTTTCTGGAGAAAAAAAATCTCAATTTGTCTGTCATAGTTGACGTGTACCTATGATGAAAATTACAGGCCTCTCTCATCTTTTTAAGTGGGAGAACTTGCACAATTGGTGGCTGACTAAATACTTTTTTTCCCCACTGTATGTCAAACTACTGGGTCACTTAAATTAGTATTATTGATATCAGATACTCACCATGATATTCCCTCTCCCGTCTCTAGGTGCTGTACCGTCAGAACTGGCTTGGGAAGACCAGCGTTGTGGAGACCAACAGGACCAGCATGGAGCTGCAGGTCCCCTCTGGTGAGGACTACCTCATTGAGATCAAAGCCTTGAGTGGTGGAGGGGATGGCAGCAGCAGTGGCCCCATAAGGATCCCAAAGATGTCTGGTAAGAGATCACTGTTTTTGGCTTTCACCATTCACAGGATTAACTTTTGGTACAATAGATTCAAGGTTTCCAGAGTGCCTTCAACTAAATTATTTCATAACAATGAATCACCCAGGTACTGTATGTTTGTTGATGAGTGTTTGTCTTTTTCAGGTCTTAACTCAAAGGGCCATTTCAGCTCAGCTCCAAGCAAGATTTGTGCAGTTATGTTTTTTATACTTTCAAGGTTAACTTTATAAGACTTAAACATGTAATGCCTTTAATGAACTCTAACTTTCAGAGTCAAGTACTCAACAAAGGATGTGTTTTAGGTGTACTTTTCACTTCTCAAGAATGTGAAATCAACAGCTAACTATTTAGACTATTCAACGCAGCTGCATTGCCTTATTGTATGCATTTTTGTATTAATTTGTCAACTAAGCTTTTGAGTGTTTTATGTCTAGATTTTATGCCGAAAAGATAGGCTTTTACATATGAGAAGATTGTCAAACCTTAGAACAATCCACATGAGATATTTATAAATGGCAGAAATATGAAAGTAATCAAATGAAGGCACAAACGTGCCCCTTAATGATGTTGGTTATGTCCCTCAGTAATTACATATCAAAATGTTTAGTTCCCCATGGCCATGTCAAGCTTCTCTTTAGAATAACATGATGTCCTTTTCTAATGGTAGAGATACAGTACCTTGCCTATGTGTGCCTCATCCCTGTGTTTTGTGTGACCTGTTTGTTTGTTATTGTAAATGTTCTGTAAGAATGAGTCAACTGTTGAAACGACCATGGTTCACTAGGAGGTTGTCCTTTAATTCCTTAATGAAGCACAATGACAGTATGATCTGTCTGGTGGCCATCAACATTCAGCAGATTCTGTGAAAAACTATCCCAGTTCTGTGGTATATGGACATTCTTGAGGTTTCACATATGCTATCGTCAACATTTAACAGTATCATCATGGTCAATATGACCATCACAGACATCTTGGCTCAATATGCAGAACTATACAGAAAAACATGTTAATGTGTATTGAAACAGTACCTGGGGAAGATTTTCTCAAACATTTTCGATTAATTCAACTCTTTCTCCATGGTTCGTAATCAATATATTTCAAGTTGTGGCTGAGTTGTGCTTGATAGGTGTTGCATAACTGTTTTAATACTATTGTATTAACAAACAAAAGATATCTCTGTGAGATGTAATTGAGAATGAATAAAACATTTCAAATTGAAATGTCTATTTTAAATGTGTTTCATTTCAGGTGTGTGTACCCTTTTGAAAGTGCCAGGGAGAATGACAGCCATCATTCACAGGAGTCAGTGTGACACCCCTCTGCATTAATAGTTACCATTCAGTTACCATGAACAGGTAGCTCACAACACTGACAGCATGGCTGCTGTGCTTTCCCTTGCCAAGGTTTTATTTTTGAACACAATCAACATTTAACTGAATACTTTGGTTCTTGCTTAGCATAAAATTAACAAATCCAATTCCTGTCGTGTCAGTCCATGCATGCAATTTAGATTGTTTTAATCAGAATTGAATTACCTGATTTTGATTTGATGCACTGCAACTGGCAGTGAACACTGACCCTACTAATGAAAAGTGGCAGTTGCACCCACAAACATTGTCCAGTGCTTTCCAGAGCCTAACACATCATGATTACATAATGGTTTAGGGGACTTTAGGGTTAACTGTGCTAATTCTATCGAGAATATCAATGAACCTTACTTGGGTTAGACAAGAACATATTGCCTGGGAATAACTACCTTCATGTTCTTGCTAATATTGCCCTATTATCAGATGCACTGATGTCAAAACATTGAGAAGTATCAAGAGAAAATAATTGCTCCCTTCATGCTAACCCACGGTGGTATTTGTAAGCAGCTCAATACTGCTGAATGTATGTGTATTGTGTGGATGTACCTTCCCCACATGAAACAAATCTCATGCTTCCAATCTATATGGTTGCCTGGAGACAATCCATTCAAAGCCTTGTGCATACTGATTGTTAATTACCAATAGCTCAAGGTTAACCTCTCATGAATACAGAAATTATATAGATTATTTTTCAGATACTTTTAGATTACCTTTGAAATGTTCATGTTTTCAGAGGTCAGGTCCCCTGTATGAGCTCTGTTGAACACTGTACACTGCTAGCATATGATTGAAGGCTCTCATAATTATTTCCAATTATAACAACTTTCTTAGAAAACAAATTAACTTGCAACAGGCAATTAGAATGGTAAACATTCAGTAATAGGAATAGCGGGTGACAAAGGAAATCCACGGAACCGTTTTGAATCAAGCAAAATATTTGTCTAGTTGTTTCCTCCTGACAAACAAAGTTATGTCGAATGCATGATATTGGAATGCTGATTTCTGATATTGTATTTATTTATATTGGATATATTGTACATGTCAACTTTACAAGCGACAAATTCATCAACTCACACACAGGATGTACTTCATAATGTGCCAGGTAACATTTCAAATATGATATTTAGGACAGCAAATGATACAGAAAGTTCTGTGTACCACATGGCAGATGACATTTCCAAGACGAGGCATGACACCAAAGTAGAGTAAGTGCATTCCAGCCAGCCACACATTGGAATAATCTTATCAGGTTGGCTGACAGGTAAGTGTCTGGACGTGGACATTAATCTCCTGAGAACTGCTCTAACTCTGTGGAGTACCCAGGGATTTCATAGCAGATGCCAGGCCATCTGAAAATAGAAGCAGGTGTAGGAATGAAAGTAGAAGAAGTGTACATAAAATGTCCTATGTCACGTTATGTTGCACAAAGGTACTGTATGTGTCTTAAATAAAACACAGATAATTGATCTGATCTCTTAACTGATTATTTTTCATCACAGTGTACCATCAGTATGTCGATCATGAACTGTGAATTAATAGTAAAGATGTCTTATCGTGGTTATTACTTATTCATATCCTGAGAGGGACATACAATACTATACCTTCAAAAAGGTAGTTGTCACAGTAACACTGTGAAGAGATATGATGCAGACCTCCAGGAGGGGTTATATTCCTCACTGACAGAGTTTAGGTACAGTACCAGTCAAAGGTTTGGACACACCTACTCATTCAAGGGTTTTTCTTTATTTTTACTATTTTCTACATTGTAGAATAATAGTGAAGACATCAAAACAATGAGATAACACATATGGAATCATGTAGTAACGAAAAAACTGTTAAACAAATCAAAATATATTTTATATTTGAGATTCTTCAAAGTAGCCACCCTTTGCCTTGATGACAGCTTTAAACACTCTTGGCATTCTCTCTACCTTCATGAGGTAGTCACCTGGAATGTATTTCAATTAACAGGTGTGCCTTGTTAAAAGTTAATTTGTGGAATTTCTTTCCTTAATGCGTTTGAGCCAATCTGTTGTGTTGTGACAAGGTAGGAGTGGTATACAGAAGATAGCCCTATTTGGTAAAAGACCAAGTCCATATTATGGCAAGAACAGCTCAAATAAGCAAAGAGAAATGACAGTCCATCATTACTTTAAGACATGAAGGTCAGTCAATCCGGAACATTTCAAGAACTTTGAAAGTTTCTTCAAGTGCAGTCGCAAAAACCATCAAGCGCTACGATGAAACTGGCTCTCATGAGGACCGCCACAGGAAAGGAAGACCCAGAGTTACCTCTGCTGCAGAGGATAAGTTCAATAGAGTTAACTGCACCTCAGAAATTGCAGCCCAAATAAATGTTTCACAGAGTTCAAGTAACAGACACATCTCAACATCAACTGTTCAGAGGAGACTGCGTGAATCAGGCCTTCATGGTTGAATTGCTGCAAAGAAACCACTACTAAAGGACTTGCTTGGGCCAAGAAACACGAGCAATGGACATTAGTCCAGTGGAAATCTGTCCTTTGGTCTGATGAGTCCAAATTGGAGATTTTTGGTTCCAACCGTCGTGTCTTTGTGAGACGCAGAGTAGGTGAACGGATGATCTCTGCATGTGTGCTTCCCACCATGAAGCATGGAGGAGGAGGTGTGATGGTGTGGGGGTGTTTTGCTGGTGACACTGTCTGTGATTTATTTAGAATTCAAGGCACACTTAACCAGAATGGCTACCACAGCATTCTGCAGAGATATGCCATCCCATTTGGTTTGCGCTTAGTGGGATTCTAATTTGTTTTTCAACAGGACAATGACCCAAAACACACCTCCAGGCTGTGTAAGGGCTATTTGACCGAGGAGAGTGATGGAGTGCTGCATCAGATGACCTGGCCTCCACAATCACCCGACCTCAACCCAATTGAGATGGTTTGGGATGAGTTGGACGTAGAGTGAAGGAAAAGCAGCCAACAAGTGCTCAGCATATATGGGAACTCCTTCAAGACTGTTGGAAAAGCATTCCTCATGAAGCTGGTTGAGAGAATGCCAAGAGTGTGCAAAGCTGTCATCAAGGCAAAGGGTGGCTATTTGAAGAATCTCAAATATAAAATATATTTTGATTTGTTTAACACTTTTTTGGTTACTACATGACTCCATATGTGTTATTTCATAGTTTTGATGTCTTCACTATTATTCTACAATGTATAAAATAGTTTTTTTTTTTTAACTGGCCTTCACGACCCAGTCATGCTTTTCTTGGATTTCAATATAGTCCCAACCCCCACCATCCATTGTAAATCTTAAATCATATAGCAGTCTTATTTTTGACAATACTTAAATAGCTGTTAGATAGAGATCAGTTAATTCAAGTAGGGACAGATTAGACATCCCCTCCTAAGGCCATGTAATGAATTTTATGCATAAGAACCAGAGAACATTTGGCCCAGATTTCCCACAGATAGCCACAGAAGTGGTGAAAGATCACTGCATATGCACAAAGGAGTGTCAAGGTTTAGAGGAAGTCCCAGCAAATGCAATATTGAATAATGTTGGTGATAGAAATAGTTTGTCGGAGTTAAAATCAAATGTTGTTTTGAATGGTTGAGATGTGTTGGAATCTGTGATTAATAAAACAGTAAATCGCTCTTAGAATTATGGAAATAACCAAGACCTGATCTCAAGTCCACACAAAACATCTGCAAATATTTTTTAAGGTTTTAAAGAAATATTCAAGAGAATAAGTAGTTGATTTTAAAAAGATGCAGGGCACAGAAGTTCTAAGACCCAGGTTAAAGCACTCATAATCTGCAAAGTGGCACAAGCTACTTGGCCTGCAAATGCACATGAATAGTCAAGGTTCAGTACTGATAAAGCTGGTCTCAGGACTGGGAGCTATGACAGAGACATAATCTTTAAGGTAAACAGGATTAGTACTCAAAGGGAAAGCATTACCTTACCAACAGTGAGATCAAATTGAGTTTAAGTGTGTCAGACACTCACCGTGTGTGGTTGTCTCACCTAGCTATCTTAAGATGATTGCACTCACTGTAAGTCGTTCTCAATAGCAGCGTCTGCTAAATGACAAAAATGTAATGTAAATGTTAGCATGTTCAGTTCAGGACATTGTATGTACCCTATGTATGTTGGATTTTATGTTTGTAAGTGTGTGCAGTACCAAGTCAACTGATGGTTATCATAAATTGAGGAATTTGGAGCCATTGGTTGGCAGAATGGCTCACTTTTAGAAAAATAGTTCCATATAGAATCAAAAAGGGTTCTATTGATTGCTTCATATATGGAACCTCTAAAAGTGATATATGCACTCTTTGGTATGGTTCTTCTTCACTGAACCGCCATTTATGAATTATGGCTACTACTAATATAATAGTAATATTAATAAGAAAATTATATAATAAATAATGAAATAATGCACAAAATAATACCAACATAGTTTTGAGATTTTATTGTCATTATAGT
The DNA here is from genome assembly GCF_020615455.1 of Coregonus clupeaformis. NCBI lineage: Eukaryota > Metazoa > Chordata > Actinopteri > Salmoniformes > Salmonidae > Coregonus > Coregonus clupeaformis. The sequence goes on from NC_059203.1 coordinate 45,597,421, forward strand.
CACACTCAAACAAACAGTTTAGATATTGCAAACATTGTTTGGAAATATGCACTGGTGGGCAGGGAGGCACTTTGTTTGAATGAAGGCCCATGTCAATCTTGGTAACTCTGGATGCCTTCACAGGGTTCATGCCTTCTTTATGGAAAAGGACTGTATGGGTTATTGCCTGGCTGGTTCCTGAGAAGAAGAAAAAAGGAGCATAAACTTGAGTCAATCTTATGCCTGCAAGAATGAAGGAAAAATGCTATGCAGACATATATTTATTATGATGTAGAAGACCAACTTACATGCAGTTGCTGACATCAGTAGCAATGATATTTGGGTTCAGCGGCAACATAGCTAGTCCCTTTTTCTGAAAAGGGTTCTTACAATTTAACCAAAGAACGAAAAGGTTCTATATAGGTGTGCATATTGTCAAGTCAATCTGTAAGGTCAACTCTGAAGGGTTGATAGATTGAGATTTTGATAGTAGTTGACATCATGGCCAAAACAAAAGTGAACAAATCATTTATTCAAAAATGTAAGTAAAAAAACATATACTTGCAATAAACATTCAAAATGTTATGTGGCCAACTTTGATACATTTTTTTAATGTATACAGTTTAACTCTTTAGAACCCATAGCAGCCGTCAGTGGGCTTTTTAAAAAATACTATAGCGACCGCGAACGGCCTTGTTTTTCAAACAATAATGTCTGTGTCAATATAGCAAAATTAACTTGCAAACAACTTGTCGTAGTATTTGCAGGGCTGTTGTCAGAAACCAGAAACCGGAAACAGGGTATGCTGTCATTTGACTTTAAAAAAAAGAAAATCACTTAATTACTCAAAATGACGGCGCCGAAGCGGACACGACTTTTCACTGTGAAAGAGGCTGTATATATGTTGGTTGGTGATACAGCTAACTAGTTGGTTGTTTTGTCTTGTTTCTACCGATGTAAATCATATAGAAACGGCCCAAGCTGCTTGCTATAGCTAGCTAGCTAGCCAGTTAGTCTGTCAGGCAAGAAAAGTTGTGTGTAGTGCTCACAAAGCATCAACCTCAGCTGTCACTTTCACTAGCTAGCCATACAGACGATCAGCTAACTAGCCACCAAAATGAAGGTTGGAGTAGTTTGTGTTTATCTGTTGGGCTTAGGTTATGGTTTGTCATGTTTGCTAGGTGCAGATATTCATAGGCTATACATTGCCTCGTTTTCCTATTATTTGACAGCTTAGCTGTTGTGTTAGGGTAGATGCCCTCGCAGTAGAGCTCATATGATATTGAGTTGGATATTTGTTTACATAGCCAGCTAACAAGTTGCTTGTTTAGTCCAGCTTCGTAACTAATCAGCTAACATTGGCGAACTCTGTAGTTAGTCTGTCAGGCAAGAAAGCGAGAGTTGATTGGAGGCGAGAGAGAGAGAGAGAGAGAGAGAGAGAGAGAGAGAGAGAGAGAGAGAGAGAGAGAGAGAGAGAGAGAGAGAGAGAGAGAGAGAGAGAGAGAGAGAGACTGTGTGAGAGGGAGAGAGAGAGAGTATATGTTCCTGACCACAATTGTCTCCTATTTGTTGCTCCTCTCCCTCTGTTACTCTGTTCCTCTTTGTCAGTGAAAGAGAGGGAAGTGATATGGTGAGTCAGGGCTCAGCAGCAAAAGGCAGGGAGGAACATGAGTTAAGAGATGATTGGAGGGATAGAGATGTGGAGTGAGGAGGAATGGAAGGAGAGGAGAGTGGCGGGAGAGAGGAAGAGGACAGTAAAGAGGGAGAGGAGAGAAGAGGGAGAGAGGAGGAGGAGAGTGAAGAGCAGGGAGAGGAGAGTGGAGGGAGAGAGGAGGAGGAGAGTGAAGAGCAGGGAGAGGAGAGTGGAGGGAGAGAGGAGGAGGAGAGTGAAGAGCAGGGAGACGAGAGTGGAGGGAGAGAGGAGGAGGACAGTAAAGAGGGAGAGGAGAGTGGAGGGAGAGAGGAGGAGGAGAGTGAAGAGCAGGGAGAGGAGAGTGGAGGGAGAGTAACAGAGAAGAAGAGGGAGAGGAGGAGGAAGAGGGAGAGGAGAGGAAGAGGGAGAGAAGGAGGGAGAGGAGTTGGGAGAGGAGGGAGAGGAGGTAACAGAGGGAGAGGAGGAGGAAGAGGGAGGGTAAGAGGGAGAGCAAACCCGAGAGGGGAGCCTACGTTTCCATGGAGTGTGTCTGCCCCAAGTCCCACCATTAAAACCTACCATTAAAATTATAGACTAATCATGTCTTTGTCATTGGGCAAACGTACAAAATCAGCAGGGGATCAAATACTTTTTTCCCTCACTGTATATGTTCCTACATTTTTTAAAGCAACTCCAAAACCCCTGCACTGTCAACTGTGGGACCTTATATAGACAGGTGTGTTCCTTTCCAAATCATTTCCAATCAATTGAATTTACCACAGGTGGACTCCAATCAAGTTGTAGAAATATCTCATGGATGATCAATGAAAACAGGATGCACCTGAGCTCAATTTAGAGTCTCATAGCAAAGGGTCTGAATACTTATGTAAATAAGGTATTACTGTTTTTTATTTTTAATACATTTGCAAACATTTCTAAAAACCTGTTTTCACTTTGTCATTATGGGGTATTGTGTGTAGATTGATGAGGGAAAACAAATAATTGAATCAATTTTAGAATAAGGCTGTAACGTAACAAAATGTGGAAAATGGGAAGGGGTCTGAATAATTTGCAAGAACATATTTTTTGTCATTATTAGTTACTTCTGTCTTTAAATCAGTAATCAGATTCTGGAATTTCAATTGAAAAACACAATTTACTTGTATAATGACGATAACCAAGTGTCTCCCCATTAAATTTTTAGTAATTTTATTAAACCTAGATAAAAAGCATTTAGCTTACTTGCGTATTATGATGATGTTACCTGCCTCAAGCTTCACAATTATTTTTACATTTTGTTCAAGACAACACCTTTCTTTTCGTTCATTTGTCGTCACCCTATTGGACATTATGCCACACCGACGGACAATACACAACAGGCAGACACATTTTTACACTTTCCAAAGTTTCTGACCATTGTAAATTGCAACTTCTAAACATCAATAAATGATTTAAGTGTATTCATTCCAATCATCCGACTCCCGAGTGGCGCAGTGGTCTAAGGCACTGCATCGCAGTGCTAGCTGTGCCACTAGAAATCCTGGTTCGAGTCCAGGCTCTGTCCCAGCCGGCCGCGACCGGGAGACCCATGGGTGGCGCACAAGTCATCCAAGGTAGGGAAGGGTTTGGCCGGCAGGGATCTGGGTTCAAACAAAAAAACATGTATGCATGCACTAACTGTAAGTCGCTCTGGATAAGAGCGTCTGCTAAAAAAATAAATAAATAATTACAAGGCCTCGAAAGTGTCACTACCGAGTCGGAGTGGGTAATGTATGTGCCTGGTGCCTTCCTTGGACGTGGTAGCTGTTTCTTAGGCTTCCTCCCTGGAATCGAACCCTGATTCCCTGTTACCCATAGTCAACATGGCATGCACAGAAAGTATCAATGAAAGTTGATAGGGCACACATTCGAATGAGACGTCAGCGCCACGAAAGGGGTCACCAAAAACATGATGCTGCTGAATGTCATTAGTAGCCTACCAAACTTGCTAACTGCCTAGTACTCAGCACTCTCCCTCTAATCACTCTGACATCAATGCAAATGTAATCGAAAATCAAATCAAACACTTCATGAGAGCCCATGAGCTCATGTTGCGCAATATTACTATAGGCTATGACATTGCACGAGAAAACGGAGTGAAAAAGTGGAGGATCACATTAGCTTTCTATAGGCTAGGCCTACTATATTTATTTCTCAACTTTCCTAATATCAAGAACATTGCTTATCTTTACAACAGGAGAATAGCCTACCTGGCTGGCATGAAAATGAACCACAGGGAAAGCGTCCTCCATTCGCTATTTAAGTGCAGAGATTACATGTATTTTTCCCCTGCCCCTGTTTCGAGACAGGTGCATGATAATGGTCCATTCTAAATCAAAACAAATTTCACACACATATATATGTAAAGACAAGATTAAATCAAGAATAGTCTAATGGGTGACAATATTAGCTTATCACTTGTGAATTATATATTATCACTTGTGAATGATGCCCAGCTTAAGGCAAGAAACAATTGTTTTTTTGTTTTACTTTTTTGAATCATAGTCGCACATCTCATGTAGCCTAGCCCATAGGCCTATATGTTTTGATAAGGTTTGTATCACAACTAAAGTGGCCAAATAACTTCTTAAAATTAAGCACATTAATCCCCTTTACAACGGGTGTAGAGCCTAACTGGCATACATAAGCAGCGCGTGAGTTTCAAGTTTGGTGAAGATCATTTTAACCATAAAAATGCACCTTTATAATAAAAACATTACATACATAATCACATTTGTGGTCACTTTTGATAATAATTTATCAACATTTTAAGCTAAACGTTTTGATCTGTTGCGTCAGCCTCATTGCGTAAAAAATTAATTTATTGTGAAGGTGTAGGCTATATTACATGGATTTATTCGACTTTTTTAAATGTAGATGTTCCAAAGATCTGCATCAGTGGCTTGTAGGCTGTGTGTGGAAGCCAGGAGATGCTAAATGTGTTTATGTTAATTAACAGTAAATTACTGTGAGACTGACAGTTATTTGATTGACAATCACCGGCTGACAAAATTTCGTGACCCCCACAGCCCTAGTTTTAAGTCTGATAAATGCACTTATCCCCGAAGGTCAGCGCTCGTTGGCATGTATTAGCTCTATAATTTCCTCAGTTATCCAAGTAACGTTGGCACGATCAAAGGAACCATAACTGATTTAATGAGTTTCACTCTACCGGCCATGTGTACTAAGACTTGCATTGCTTCATCTTTGAGACAAGAATATGTTGCTGACAGGATCACTCAGGTAGACCCCCACAACATTGAGGTGTAACTGGCCACAGAGCGAGGAGGAGCCGCTCGAGAGGCGTTCTGTTGGAGGGTTTTTGGAGGATACCACACAATGGAGCCAATGACAGGGTTTGAGAAACACAACATGTCTCTGACGCTGGTATGTATTTTGAACATGTCATGTGTAGAAACATCAGTGTGTAATTATTACAAGCCTCAAAGAGGTACACAGAATGTCTCCAAATATAAACCCAGTGGATATGTATGGTACAGCACTATGGCATTGATTTTGTTTACATAGCTAGAGATATTGCATGAAGGTTTACTTGGAATGCATCCCTGGAGGGAGTGTTTGTGTGCTGTATAAGATATGACCAGAAAGGAATTCCTTCTATTTATCCCACTTCAGCAGTCCTTAAGCTTGTTTTTTCTTTCTTAATCTTGGCAACATAAGAAAATGAAAGTATCTGGAAAATACTGGGATTTGGGTTTTGGAGTTTCCTATAGCAACATGTTGAGGCTTTAGGAAACTACAACTGCTATTGGTTTGACAACCAGAGAACTCCATATAAAAAACAAGCTAAGCTAGAAATATGTTTTAAACATTTATAAGGCTATTCTTGGTGTTCTGAAAGAATCACATTTGGAGTTGAGCCTGTTGGGATCAAATGTACGGCTGCTTGACATTTTCAGTAATTAAAATATGCTTGATAGGAGTGCAAATATCAGTCATGGTTAATTTCAGGCCAAATTTTTACTCAAGGTGTAAAGTCTACCTTTGTAATGTTTTGCTAATGTAGGTGCTCCACTGCAACTTAAAGGAAAACTCTACCCAAAAACTATTTTGGTATTTGTTTCATTAGTCCATTGTTGACATAGTCCCAAAATGTTTTGCATGTCAGCAATCAAGTTTTCAAGATATGTGACTTTCAAAATACAGAAATCATTCCTGTATGATGCATTTTGCACCATATGATGCAAAACACAGCATCAAATGGTATACAATGCATCATAGGGGGAGACAGTGCTAAAATGTTTTTTTATAACTACAGCATAACTACAATTGTAATCATTAAAATGCACATTGTCATGCTTCAGACCTATTTTCCTGTGTTACACGTGGATAAGTAAATGTGTTTTGGAAACTAACATCACTCAAAGTCTACTTTTAACAGTCACTTCAATTTTCCAAAGCTTCAATCCCCTTTGAGTTTAAGCTGTCTGCTCTGTAAAAAGGAAACTCAGATTTAAATATGTAAAGCAATTGGTATAACCAGAGCTTGACTCATGGATTGTAACTAATCCCTTTTTCATGGACATTTCATAAGAACCTGTATAAAAAAATGCCTTCTTTACCTCTAGGAGTTCATAGACTTAATATTACCTAAAGTCAACCTTTACTGATTGTAGAAGCCATTTTGGTCCACGTATATGGTTGGCGAGTTGTGTTGTCTATAGTCTGTATTTGTATATTCCACTTAATTTGTACCCTACAGTAGAGCAGACATTACCTCTCTAGGAGATTGGATTATTGCATGGACATTGGATGGAATCGTTTTCCTGGCTGCAATGGATTCGGCTGCCAAGGAATATTTACCGACGAATGGGAGGAAGGAAAACAAATCTCCTGTGCAAAATGGCATGCTTGTCGACGGTGTATCAAATGACAGTATGTGCACTTCAGCAGAGGGCGATGTAGGACATTCCATTAAAAAAAAAAAAACTAGGCTAACAGTTAGTGACAGTTTATTACTGTTATACATTTATGGTGATCTCCAAATAAAGATATGTTGTGATCACACTCAAAGACAGATTTATAGTTAATTTGTTTAGTTAATTCACAAGCCAAATGTATGGAGGATATTCAGTGCCACTTTGAAAATTAAATGCTTAAATGGTAAATAGGAATGTGAAAATGATAAATGCGTTCATATTTTTATATCAGTGTGCATGACTCATTCCACAATTCAATTGCAAAGTTAAAATGAAAATAGAAAATAGTTAATACAAAATTGGAAATGGTAAACAGAAATGTTAAATAAACATGGTAAATGGAAAATGCTCAATTCTAAACAGAAATAGTAAATGCAATGTACAAAGTGAAATTAAAAGTGGCTGTTTTCATTTTCCAACTACCCAATTTAGCATTTTCTCTTTTCTATTTCCATGTTAATTTTCAAAGTGTATGCAAATGTTTCTGAGGTGTGAACCAGGAGAGCAACGCCACACCCCCATGTAGTAGTACATCCTAGCCATGTTGGACCCTCTGTGAATTAATTGTAGACTAGTGTAACCAACATGGTGTGAACCCAGGTCTCCTTGGCACAGAAAGGCCTGCTAAGCTGAAGCCTAGGCATTGACTCAGGGAGCCAATGCAACTTTGCAAGTCTCAGGCAAGGTTGGGCCTACTCCCAAGTGTTGATTTTTATATATACACTACCGGTCAAAAGTTTTAGAACACCTACTCATTCAAGGGTTTTTCTTAATTTTTACTATTTTCTACATTGTATAATAATAGTGAAGACATCAAAACTATGAAATAACACATATGGAATCATGTAGTAACCAAAAAAGTGATAAACAAATCAAAACATATTTTATATTTGAGATTCTTCAAATAGCCACCCTTTGCCTTGATGACAGCTTTGCATACTATTGGCATTCTTTCAACCAGCTTCATGATATAGTCACCTGGAATGCATTTCAATTAACAGGTGTGCCTTCTTAAAAGTTAATTTGTGGAATTTCTTTCCTTCTTAATGCGGTTGAGCTAATCAGTTGTGTTGTGACAAGGTAGGGGTGGTATACAGAAGATAGCCCTATTTGGTAAAATACCAAGTCCATATTATGGCAAGAACAGCTCAAATAAGCAAAGAGAAAAGACAGTCCATCATTACTTTAAGACATGAAGGTCAGTCAATCCAGAAAGTTTTTCCAAGTGCACTCGCAAAAACAATCAAGCGCTATGATGAAACTGGCTCTCATGAGGACACCCACAGGAAAGGAAGACCCAGCGTTACATCTGCTGCAGGGGATAAGTTCATTAGAGTTACCAGCCTCAGAAATTGCAGCCCAAATAAATGTTTCACAGAGTTCAAGTAACAGACACATCTCAACATCAACAGTTCAGAGGAGACTGCGTGAATCAGGCCTTCATGGTCGAATTCCTGCAAAGAAACCACTACTAAAGGACACCAATAAGAAGAAGAGACTTGCTTGGGCCAAGAAACACGAGCAATGGACATTAGACCGATGGATATCTGTCCTTTGGTCTGATGAGTCCAAATTGGAGATTTTTGGTTGCAACCGCCGTCTCTTTCTGAGACGCAGAGTAGGTGAACGGATGATCTCCGCATGTGTGGTTCCCACCGTGAAGCATGGAGGAAGAGGTGTGATGGTGTGGGGGTGCTTTGCTGGTGACACTGTCAGTGATTTATTTCGAATTCAAGGCACACTTAACCAGCATGGCTACCACAGCATTCTGCAGCGATACGCCATCCCATCTGGTTTGTGCTTGGTGGGACTATCATTTGTTTTTCAACAGGACAATGACCCAACACACCTCCAGGCTGTGTAACGGCTATTTGACCAAGAAGGAGAGTGATGTAGTGCCACAATCACCCAACCTCAACCCAATTGAGATGGTTTGGGATGAGTTGGACCGCAGAGTGAAGGAAAAGCAGTGCTCAGCATATGTGGGAACTCCTTCAAGACTGTTGGAAAAGCATTCCAGGTGAAGCTGGTTGAGAGACTGCCAAGAGTGTGCAAAGCTGTCATCAAGGCAAAGGGTGGCTGCTTTGAATAATCTAAAATATAAAACATATTTTGATTTGTTTAACACTTTTTTTGGTTACCTCATGATTCCATTTGTGTTATTTCATAGTTTGATGTCTTCACTATTATTCTACAATGTAGAAAATAGTAAAAATAAAGATAAACCCTTGAAGGAGTAGGTGTGTCCAAACATTTGACTGGTACTGTATATATATAAATCATACTGCATAAATATATTTAAGTATATGGAAGTATGTCTGTGATAAATATACTTTAGCATATTAGAAATTATCTAAATTGGAACAATTTTAAATACATGTAATGCATTTAATTTCAACTTTATTAGTGTTTTATTAGCATTTAAGTATATTAAATACATTTTAAATTATTTAAATTGGGACACTTTTTGTACTGAAGTATATCTTTTTTAAATTAGATAAAGAGCAAAGCAGAAATACTTTGAATACACCTTAATTACATGTTATGTATATTTCTCATAAGTTAGAAGTATACTCAAATTCTAATTCAGTGTAAATTTAAGTTTGATGTAGTTGACCAATCAACGTCATTGTATTATTAATATACTAGCATGATCAATTAAATGGTATTTGAATTAGAATCCCTGTATTGTCTTTACAAACAAAGTGCATTTAAATGTGTTTCAAGTATACTTTTACAATCAGACTTCAAATTATTAACCACATTTGCTATTGTAATTAGCCATGTAAAGGTAACCTTGATTGACCAAGGCGTCTTCTCAGCCAATGTTACAACATGCTATTTATAAAGCAGTTGCGGCTGGAGCGGTAATTTACATGTAACATTTTTGATATCTGTGCAGAAGTGACAATTTCAACTCTTTTGTCACATAAAATGTTTGCATTATATAGCGAATGTGCCCACTGGTCTTGGCACGTGCACTCTAGCCAACAGTTCACCGATACAATGCTGGTAGGCTACCCACATGATGAGATTATTATGGACAAGCTCATCACCGTGCACTTTCACCACCCTGTGAAGTTTGTCACGTGCGCCAAATACAACAGGTGTAGACCTTACAGTGAAATGCTTACTTACAAGCCCTTAACCAACAATGCAGTTCAAGATATAGAGTTAAGAAAATATTTACTAAATAAACTAAAGTAAAAAATTAAATAAAAAGTAACACAATAAAATAACAATAAAGAGGCAGTATACAGGGGGTACTGATACCGAGTCAATGTGCGGGGGTACAGGTTAGTCGAGGTCATTTGTACATGTAGGTAGGGGTAAAGTGACTATGCATAGATAATAAACAGCGAGTAGCAGCAGTGTCAATGTAAATAGTCCAGGTGGCCATTTGATTAATTGTTCAGCAGTCTTATGGCTTGGGGGTAGAAGCTGTTAAGGAGCTTTTTGGACCTAGACTTGGCGCTCCAGTACCGCTTGCCGTGCAGTAGCAGAGAGAACAGTCTATGACTTGGGTGACTGTCTTTGACAATTTTTTGGGCTTTCCTCTGACACCGCCTAGTATATTGGTCCTGAGTGGCAGGAAGCTTGGCCCTAGTGATGTACTGGGCCGTACGCACTACTCTCTGTAGTGCCTTACGGTCAGATGCCGAGCAGTTGGTCTGTCCATGCCTTGTGAATGTTGACCTGTTTAAAGGTTTTGCTCATATTGGCTACGGAGAGCGTGATCACACAGTCGTCCGGAACAGCTGGTGCTCTCATGCATGCTTCAGTGTTGCTTGCCTCGAAGCGAGCATAAAAGGCATTTAGCTCGTCTGGTAGGCTCCCGTCACCGGGCAGCTCGCGGCTGGGTTTCCCTTTGTAGTCCGTAACAGTTAGCAAGCCCTGCCACATCCGACGAGCGTCAGAGCCGGTGTAGTAGGATTCAATCTTAGTCCTGTATTGACGCTTTGCATGTTTGATTGTTCGTCTGAGGGCATAGCGGGATTTCTTATAAGCGTCCGGATTAGTGTCCCGCTCCTTGAACGCGGCAGCTCTAGCCTTTAGCTCGGTGCGGATGTTGCCTGTAATCCATGGCTTCTGGTTGGGATATGTACAGTGGGGAGAACAATTATTTGATACACTGCCGATTTTGCAGGTTTTCCTACTTACAAAAGCATGTAGAGGTCTGTAATTTTTATCATAGGTACACTTCAACTGTGAGAGACGGAATCTAAAACAAAAATCCAGAAAATTACATTGTATGATTTTTAAGTAATTCATTTGCATTTTATTGCATGACATACGTTTTTGATCACCTACCAACCAGTAAGAATTCCGGCTCTCACAGACCTGTTAGTTTTTCTTTAAGAAGCCCTCCTGTTCTCCACTCATTACCTGTATTAACTGCACCTGTTTGAACTCGTTACATGTATAAAAGACACCTGTCCACACACTCAATCAAACAGACTCCAACCTCTCCACAATGGCCAAGACCAGAGAGCTGTGTAAGGACATCAGGGATAAAATTGTAGACCTGCACAAGGCTGGGATGGGCTACAGGACAATAGGCAAGCAGCTTGGTGAGAAGGCAACAACTGTTGGCGCAATTATTAGAAAATGGAAGAAGTTCAAGATGACGGTCAATCACCCTCGGTCTGGGGCTCCATGCAAGATCTCACCTCGTAGGGCATCAATGATCATGAGGAAGGTGAGGGATCAGCCCAGAACTACACGGCAGGACCTGGTCAATGACCTGAAGAGAGCTGGGGCCACAGTCTCAAAGAAAACCTTTAGTAACACATTACGCCGTCATGGATTAAAATCCTGCAGCGCACGCAAGGTCCCCCTGCTCAAGCCAGCGCATGTTCAGGCCCGTCTGAAGTTTGCCAATGACCATCTGGATGATCCAGAGGAGGAATGGGAGAAGGTCATGTGGTCTGATGAGACAAAAATATAGCTTTTTGGTCTAAACTCCACTCGCCGTGTTTGGAGGAAGAAGAAGGATGAGTACAACCCCAAGAACACCATCCCAACCGTGAAGCATGGAGGTGGAAACATCATTCTTTGGGGATGCTTTTCTGCAAAGGGGACAGGACGACTGCACCGTATTGAGGGGAGGATGGATGGGGCCATGTATCGCTAGATCTTGGCCAACAACCTCCTTCCCTCAGTAAGAGCATTGAAGATGGGTTGTGGCTGGGTCTTCCAACATGACAACGACCCGAAACATACAGCCAGGGCAACTAAGGAGTGGCTCCATAAGAAGCATCTCAAGGTCCTGGAGTGGCCTAGCCAGTCTCCAGACCTGAACCCAATAAAAAATATTTGGAGGGAGCTGAAAGTCCGTATTGCCCAGCGACAGCCCCGAAACCTGAAGGATCTGGAGAAGGTCTGTATGGAGGAGTGGGCCAAAATCCCTGCTGCAGTGTGTGCAAACCTGGTCAACACCTACAGGAAACGTATGATCTCTGTAATTGCAAACAAAGGTTTCTGTACCAAATATTAAGTTCTGCTTTTCTGATGTATCAAATAGTTATATCATGCAATAAAATGCAAATTAATTACTTAAAAATCATACAATGTGATTTTCTGAATTTTTGTTTTAGATTCTGTCTCTCACAGTTGAAGTGTACCTATGATAAAAATTACAGACCTCTACATGCTTTGTAAGTAGGAAAACCTGCAAAATCGGCAGTGTATGAAATACTTGTTCTCCCCACTGTATGTACAGTCACTGTGGGGACCGTACGAATATTCCAGTCTGTGCTATTAAAACAGTCCTGTAGCGTAGCATCCGCATCATCTGACCACTTCCGTATTAAGCGAGTCACTGGTACTTCCTGCTTTAGTTTTTGCTTGTAAGCAGATTAAAACTCTCTTGGTTAATAGTGTGGTCTACAGCTTATCATGAGGTACTCTACCTCAGCCGAGCAATACCTTGAGACTTCCTTAATTTTAGACATCGCGCACCAGCTGTTATTGACAAATAGACACACAACCCCACCCCTTGTCTTACCAGACGTAGCTATTCTGTCCTGCCGATGCACGGAAAACCCAGCCAACTGTATATTATCTGTGTCGTCGTTCAGCCACGACTCGGTGAAACATAAGATATTACAGTTTTTAATGTCCCGTCGGTAGAATAGTCTCGAATGGAGATCATCCAGTTTATTCTCCAGTGATTGCACTTTGGCCAATAGAACGGATGGTAGAGGTGGGTTACCCACTCGCCGACAAATTCTCACAAGGCACCCCGGTCTCCGCCCCCTGTATTTCCTTCTTTTCTTCACTGGAATGACAGGGATTTGGGCCTGGTCTCGGAGAAGCAGTATATCTTTCGCATCGGACTCATTAAAGAAAGAATCTTCGTCCAGTTCGAGGTGAGTAATCGCTGTTCTGATATCCATAAGCTCCTTTCGGTCATAAGAGACGGTGGTAGCAACATTATGTACAAAATAAGTTAAAAACAATGCGAAAAAACACACAAAATAGCACAGTTGGTCAGGAGCCCGTAAAACAGAAGCCATCCCCTCCGGCGCCATTATTATTTGATGGTTATTATATTCAGTATTTGTGCATAAATGCGTTTCCACCACCATTTCTCGCATAATAAATTTTACTGACACAAAAAGATCCCACTTCATCTAGCGTAGTTTGTTTTGTTTTGTTGACATTTGTAAAGTTTACTGACAAATTTGCTGTTTCCATCAGGCTTGTCGTGAATTTTTTTGGGGAGACATGTACTTTACTCGCATAAAAGGTTGGATGGTTACTGTCAACTTTCTCTTTCTCTTCTGAACAGGAATTCAGAAAGTACCTCAACTCATTATTGGCACTGAAACTATACTTATAGTGTACTTGAGCACTCACAAGCATAGTATCGTAACAAAATCAATATTGCAACTTAAAAACAACTCCAAGTGTATTTTGAATGAATATACTAAATTGCAATTAGTGTATGAAATTGCAGTACACTTTAAATAAGTGTGTTGAAGTGTAACGATAGGATACAGTATGTGTATAGTATGCTTAAGATATACTAGAAAAGTACATCTTATATTAAGTATATTATATGAATTTGTAGTAGTAGTACAGTATATTTAAGTATACTCTTTTTGCTTGGGCTGAACCACCTTAGTTACAATTCACCATCCTTTGACCTCCTCCTCCTTACAAAGACCCATCTGAGCCATGGCACAATTATGACTGACAGAGTTCGAACAAGGGTCTTCTGCAGATCAGAAGAGCACATTATCCTGCTAAGCCAAAGCCTATAGCCAATTCAACTCTTCAGGTATCAGGCAACATTACTCATCATGTGAACAACTAACTAGGAAGAAGTCTAGTATAGCCAATTCAACTCTTCAGGTATCAGGCAACATTACTCATCATGTGAACAACTAACTAGGAAGAAGTCTAGTATAGCCAATTCAACTCTTCAGGTATCAGGCAACATTACTCATCATGTGAACAACTAACTAGGAAGAAGTCAGTATGAAAAATGTATGCACTCACTAACTGTAAGTCACTCTGGATAAGAGCGTCTGCTAAATTACTCAAATGTAAAATGTAAAATGTAAGTCATTACAGGAGGAGGCTGTGTATTGTGCTTGCTTTGTGGTCAAGGAGCTGATCATGTAACGGAGGGTGTTCAGTGACCACGTACATGTGTGAGTAACTTTACCTAGTGTTTTGTAACTTTGCCTAGTGTTGAGTAACTTTGCTTGAGACCAGAGAAATGGCATTGGCTCCCCAAGCCTAGGTTTGGGCTTAGCAGACTAAATATTATTTGGGTGTACAACACACCAGGTTCGAACCCTGTCGGTTACACTAGTCTAAATTCAATGCACAGAAGTTGACATGGCTAGGATGTACCACTGCATGGTGGTGTCATGTTGCTGTCCTGGTTCACATCTCCAGGAAGACATTTGCATAAACTTTGAAAATGAAAATAGAAAAGATCAAATGGGAAATTGGGCAGTTGGAAAATGAAAACAGCCACTTTCCATTTCACTTTGCACATTGCATTTACCATTTTCTGTTTACCATTTGCCATTTTCTGTTTACCATTTACCATTTTCATTTAGAATTTCTGTTTACTGTTTCCAGTTTTCTTAATTTAACATTGCAATTTCATTGTGGCATGAATCATGCGCACTGTTATGAAAATGTAAATGCATTTAGCATTTTCACATTCCAATTTGACCAGATACAATGCTATTTTACAGTAAACAAATTGACAACAGACTTTCAGCACGCTTATAGGGAAGAACATTCGTCAAGCACAGCACTTACACAAATGACTGATGATTGGCTGAGAGAAATTGATGATAAAAAGATTGTGGGGGCTGTTTTGTTAGACTTCAGTGCGGCTTTTGACATTATCGATCATAGTCTGTTGCTTGAAAAACGTATGTGTTATGGCTTTACACCCCCTGCTATATTATGGATAAAGAGTTACCTGTTTAACAGAACACAGAGGGTGTTCTTTAATGGAAGCCTCTCCAACAAAATCCAGGTAGAATCAGGAATTTCCCAGGGCAGCTGTCTAGGCCCCTTACTTTTTTCAATCTTTACTAACGACATGCCACTAGCTTTGAGTAAAGCCAGTGTGTCTATGTATGCAGATGACTCAACACTATACACATCAGCTACCACAGCGACTGAAATGACAGCAACACTTAACAAAGAGCTGCAGTTAGTTTCAGAATGGGTGGCAAGGAATAAGTTAGTCATAAATATTTCAAAAACTAAAAGCATTGTATTTGGGACAAATCATTCACTAAACCCTAAACCTCAACTAAATATTGTAATGAATAATGTGGAAATTGAGCAAGTTGAGGAGACTAAACTGCTTGGAGTAACCCTGGACTGTAAGATTGTAAACTGTCATTGTCAAAACATATTGATACAACAGTAGGATGGGGAGAAGTCTGTCCATAATAAAGTATTGCTCTGCATTCTTAACAGCACTATCAACAAGACAGGTCCTACAGGCCCTAGTTTTGTCGCACCTGGACTACTGTTCAATCGTGTGGTCAGGTACCACAAAGAGGGACTTAGCAAAATTGCAATTGGCTCAGAACAGGGCAGCACAGCTGGCCCTTGGGTGTACACAGAGAGCTAACATGTCAATCTCTCCTGGCTCAAAGTGGAGGAGAGATTTACTTCATCACTAGTTGTATTTGTGAGAGGTATTGACATGTTGACACTCATGCATACCCCACAAGACATGCCACCAGAGGTCTCTTCACAGTCACCAAGTCCAGAACAGACTATGGGAGGCGCACAGCACTACATAGATGTTAAGGTATATTGTATGCATATTCGGAGGGGAGTCTTTGTGTCTGTATGTGGTGACATGCAATACTTTCCATTACACACTTAACTTCTTTGAGTTGAGCTACTTGATTGTTTGACCTTACAGTGTATACTCACTAACTGATTGTCCTAGAACTGTATACCACAGACCAGTGGTGGTCGGTGCCGTTTAAGATGAGGGAGGACCTCTGTAGCTCAGCTGGTTGAGCACGGCGCTTGTAACGCCAAGGTAGTGGGTTCGATCCCCGGGACCACCCATACACAAAAAAAATGTATGCACGCATGACTGTAAGTCGCTTTGGATAAAAGCGTCTGCTAAATGGCATATTATTATTATTATTACATCAAATCAAATCAAATTTTATTTGCCACATGCGCAAATATTGATATTTACATAGAGCCATGACTACATGGAACTCTTTTTCACATCAAGTAACTCATGCAAGCAGTAAAAATAGATTTTAAAAATTTATAAAAATACAGCTTATGGAACAGCGGGGACTGTGAAGCAACACAAACATTGGCACAGACACATGCATACAAACACACGATAACATACGCACTATACACACACGTACACATGGATTTTGTGTTGTAGATATGTGGTAGTAGAGTAGGGCCCTGAGGGCTCACACTTAATATGTTGTGAAATCTGTTGTGAATGTATTGTAATGTTTAAAAAAAATTATAACTTTCTTAATTTAGCTGGACCCCAGGAAGAGTAGCTGCTATTGGGGATCCATAATAAATACAAATACAAAATGTAGCATTTCATTTTCTAAGTGGCACTGATTATCCTCCATACATTTACATTTACGTCATTTAGCAGACGCTCTTATCCAGAGCGACTTACAGTTAGTGAGTGCATACATTATTTTTTTAATGTTAGTAATGCTTTATGATTAAGTTACAGTTAGTGGCAAGCAGAGTATGTATTTATGCTGCCTGAGTTTCAAGTCTGATGACCAATACAACTATTACATTTACATTACATTTTAGTCATTTAGCAGACGCTCTTATCCAGAGCGACTTACAGTTAGTGAGTGCATTCATTCTTTTATTTTATTTTTTTATTTTTATTCTTTTTTTATATATATATATTTTTTTTTTCATACTGCCCCCCGTGGGAATTGACAAAGCTTATGGGTGGAATGTAGAAATGAAGATGAATAATGTATTTTTTTTTTTACCATGAGTTGATTTTCACTGGCTAACATACCTCATGCATTTTTAATCTCGCCTGTACTTTACATTGCAAGTCACATGTCTATTCTTGCCCATAACACCATAGGCAAGACTCAGAGGTTAAATATTCAACACAGTATCCACAATGGGTGTTCTAGTTCAAAGAAAACATGCCGGGGGAATTACAATTAACTATGCAACTGCTTCATGCTGCTGTTATACAACTTCCCACTGAGGATCTACATCAATTTCAGTGTCTCTAAATTCACACATTTCTAAGATAGAAAACCGAAAAACATGCCCGTTAACGTGGATTTTATGAGTTCCAAATCACTTGTTCCTGAAATAGCATTTCCCCCAAATGTTGAATTAGCTTACTTTTGATCACATACAATGCATTCAGAAATTATTCAGACCCCTTCACTTTTTCCACATTCTGTTACGTTACAGCCTTATTCTAAAATGGATTAAATTGTGTTTTTTATCAATGTTTTTTATCAATGTAATGACAAAGCAATAACATTAAAAATAAAAAACGGAAATATAACATTTACATAAGTATTCAGACCCCTTACTCAGTACTTTGTTGAAGCACCTTTGGTAGCAATTACAGCCTTGAGTCTTGGGTATGATGCTACAAGCTTTGCACACATGTATTTGGAGAGTTTCTCCCATTCTTTTTTGCAGATCCTCTCAAGTTCTGTCAGGTTGGATAGGGAGCGTCACTGCACAGCTTTTTTCAGGTCTCTCCAGAGATGTTTGATCGGGTTCAAGTCCAGGCTCTGGCTTGGCAACTCAAGGACATTCAGAGACTTGTCCTGCAGCCACTCCTGTCTTGGCTGTGTGCTTAGGGTCGTTGTCCTGTTGGAAGGTGAACCTTCGCCCCAGTCTGAGGTCCTGAGCGCTCTGGAGCAGGTTTTCATCAAGGATCTCTCTGTACTCTGTGCCTGGTTTCCTCCAGATGTGACGCTTGGCATTCCGGCCAAAGAGTTCAATCTTGGTTTTATCAGATCAGAGAATCTTGTTTCTCAAGGTCTGAGAGTCCTTTAGGTGCCTTTTGGCAAACTCCAAGCGGGCTGTCATGTGCCTTTTCCTAAGAAATGGCTTCCGTCTGGCCACTCTACCATAAAGGCCTGATTGGTGGAGTGCTGCAGAGATGGTTGTCCTTCTGGAAGGTTCTCCCATCTCCACAGAGGAACTGTGGAGCTCTGTCAGAGTGACCATCGGGTTCTCGGTCACCTCCCTGACCAAGGCCTTTCTCCCCCGATTGCTCAGTTTAGCCGGAAGGCCAGCTCTAGGAAGAGTCTTGGTGGTTCCAAATGTTTTCCATTTAAGAATGATGGAGGCTACTGTGTTCTTGGTGACCTTCAATGCTGCAGAAATGTTTTGGTACCCTTCCCCAGATCTGTGCCTCGACACAATCCTGTCTCGGAGCTCTACGGACAATTCCTTCGACTTCATGGCTTGGTTTTTGCTCTGACATGCACTGTCAACTGTGGGACCTTATATAGACAGGTGTGTGCCTTTCCAAATCATGTCCAATCAATTGAATTTACCACAGGTGGACTCCATTCAAGTTGTAGAAACATCTCAAGGATGATCAATGGAAACAGGATGTACCTGAGCTCAATTTCGAGTCTCACAGCAAAGTGTCTGTATTCTTATGTAAATAAGGTATTTCTGTTTTCTATTTTTAATACATTTGCAGAAATTAATAGAAACCTGTTTTGGCTTTGTCATTATGGGTTATTGTGTGTATATTGACGAGGATTTTTATTTATTTAATCCATTTTAGAATAAGGCTGTAACGTAACAAAATGTGGAAAAAGTGAAGGGGTCTGAATACTTTCCGAATGCACTGTATAAGGTGGCATTCCAATCTTCATCACAAGTAATTTTTACATGAATTTTCACTTCAGAATTTTGTCCCATTATACAAGGAAAAATACATATTGAGTCCATAGTGAATCTGATTGTCTGAACATCCCTTTTTATTTAAGTAAAGTTGCGCTGGCACTATATTTTCTGTTTTTTCCGAGGTGTAGGCTGTGATATATGTCAGAAAGTGACAGTGTGCGGACTTGAGCTGAGCTCTAAAGAAGGGATAAAGTGATGTGATTGACAGAAGATTGGCTGATAATTAAAAAGACGATGAGCCCTCTCCGAGCACTACAGGACAGCTGACATGCAGCCTGTAAAGCTCTCTCCTCAGGTTCACATAGAGTGAGCCCTCTGTGGAACGCCACAGGTGAGCTTGACTGATAACTATGGATGTCATCCTTCCCATACAGTGACTTGTGGGTGTGAGACCAAGCTAGCTAGAAAAGTAGTTGTAAACAATGTCATGACTCTCCCTGGGTGAGGATCAAAGGCCTCACATCAGCTTGGCAAATGACCCACGGGGGGGGGGTGGGGGGTGGGCTGTGCCTTCACACCTTAACACTGCCATAAATTACAGAGGAGGAGAATCTATCTCTGGCCCTCTAGTATGGTGAAAGGAATGCCTTTGTTTCAGAGACTTTTTGCCGCCCAAAAACTTCAACATCAAACAATGAACATTGGGACAATACAGTGAGGGAAAAAAGTATTTGATCCCCTGCTGATTTTGTACGTTTGCCCACTGACAAAGAAATGATCAGTCTATAATTTTAATGGTAGGTATATTTGAACAGTGAGAGACAGAATAACAACAAAAAAATCCAGAAAAACACATGTCAAAAATGAATTAAATTGATTTGCATTTTAATGAGGGAAATAAGTATTTGACCCCCTCTCAATCAGAAAGATTTCTGGCTCTCAGAAGGGAGTGCTCCTAATCTCAGCTTGTTACCTGTATAAAAGACACCTGTCCACAGAAGCAATCAATCAGATTCCAAACTCTCCATCATGGCCAAGACCAAAGAGCTCTCCAAGGATGTCAGGGACATGATTGTAGACCTACACAAGGCTGGAATGGGCTACAAGACCATCGCCAAGCAGCTTGGTGAGAAGGTGACAACAGTTGGTGCGATTATTCGCAAATGGAAGAAACACAAAAGAACTGTCAATCTCCCTCGGCCTGGGGCTCCATGCCTAATCTCACCTCGTGGAGTTGCAATGATCATGAGAACGGTGAGGAATCAGCCCAAAACTACATGGGAAGATCTTGTCAATGATCTCAAGGCAGCTGGGACCATAGTCACCAAGAAAACAATTGGTAACACACTACGCTGTGAAGGACTGAAATCCTGCAACGCCCGCAAGGTCCCCCTGCTCAAGAAAGCACATATACATGCCTGTCTGAAGTTTGCCAATGAACATCTGAATGATTCAGAGGAGAACTGGGTGAAAGTGTTGTGGTCAGATGAGACCAAAATCGAGCTCTTTGGCATCAACTCAACTCGCCATGTTTGGAGGAGGAGGAACGCTGCCTATGACCCCAAGAACACCATCCCCACCGTCAAACATGGAGGTGGAAACATTATGCTTTGGGGGTGTTTTTCTGCTAAGGGGACAGGACAACTTCACCGCATCAAAGGGACGATGGACGGGGCCATGTACCGTCAAATCTTGGATGAGAACCTCCTTCCCTCAGCCAGAGCATTGAAAATGGGTCGTGGATGGGTATTCCAGCATGACAATGACCCAAAACACACGGCAAAGGCAACAAAGGAGTGGCTCAAGACGAAGCACATTAAGATCCTGGAGTGGCCTAGCCAGTCTCCAGACCTTAATCCCATAGAAAATCTGTGGAGGGAGCTGAAGGTTCGAGTTGCCAAAAGTCAGCCTCGAAACCTTAATGACTTGGAGAAGATCTGCAAAGAGGAGTGGGACAAAATCCCTCCTGAGATGTGTGCAAACCTGGTGGCCAACTACAAGAAACGTCTGACCTCTGTGATTGCCAACAAGGGTTTTGCCACCAAGTACTAAGTCATGTTTTGCAGAGGGGTCAAATACTTATTTCCCTCATTAAAATGCTAATCAATTTATAACATTTTTGACATGCGATTTTCTGGATTTTTTTGTTGTTATTCTGTCTCTCACTGTTAAAATAAAACTACCATTAAAATTATAGACTGATCATTTCTTTGTCAGTGGGCAAACGTACAAAATCAGCAGGGGATCAAATACTTTTTTCCCTCACTGTATATTTCAACATCCACATTTTGGGAATGATGAGAAATGGAATATGGAAAATTAATGTATATTTTGTGATGTCATTAAAAATGGTATAAAGGCGTTATAACGACAACATAGTGACTTGAAGAGCTTTTACACTGTGTATATCAGGTTTACATTCTTTACCTTGGGTAGAAAATATCAAGGAGGAAGACAATGTTTTTGTGAAGATTGGAATGTGATTTTAGCTTTCTAACAAGATCATAGTGATGATAATACTTTTGCCTCGTAACTAGCCACACCTGAGGGAGCTCAGAGAGCGTGTCAGTATGACGGAAACGCCCCTCTTTACCAGTGCATAAAAGATTGAGTTAAGAATTATCATATCAGACTAGACGGACCTCAAGCTGCAGTGAGGTCGAAATTGGTCCCGACCCTGAAAATCAACACGAGGTGAAGACGACAAAGTTGCCTCCACTAACAATCAATGTTACGGCTGAGTAGCTGTTCTAAGTACTGTATCTAAGAAGGTGAATTTAAGTGGGACCATCCTGTTACTCTCTTCAAACCATCGTCTACTACACTGCTCTCATCACCCCACAGGGGATCATCGACACGGCTGATTAGCCGTCCTCAGAACACCACTTCCAGAACGAGTGAAAGTAAACCGGAGTGCCAAGTCTAGGTCCAAAAGACTTCTCAACAGCTTCTACCCCCAAGCCATAAGACTCCTGAACAGCTAATCATGGCTACCCGGACTATTTGCACTGCCCCCCCACCCCATCCTTTTTACGCTGCTGGTACTCTGTTAATTATTTATGCATAGTCACTTTAACTCTACCCACATGTACATATTACTTAAACTATCTCAACTAGCCGGTGCCCCCGCACATTGACTCTGCACCGGTACCCCCCTGTATATATAGCCTCCCTACTGTTATTTAATTTTACTTCTGCTCTTTTTTTCTCAACACTTTTTTTGTTGTTGTTTTATTTTTTACATTTTTTTGTTAAAAATAAATGCACTGTTGGTTAAGGGCTGTAAGTAAGTATTTCACTGTAATGTCTGCACCTGTTGTATTCGGCGCATGTGACCAATACAATTTGATTTGATTTGATTTAAACAGACAACTAAGAAGAAGGACATTGCGACCTCGTGGACAATCAGAGCCTTACATCTAAAAGGCCATCCGAAAGAGAAGGCCCGATCGACCCCTTCCCACGAAGGCCTGGGTCCAACAGAGATACACAATGAAGACCTCCAATACGTAAATACATGCATTACTTTTTACCAAACGGGCGGCAGTTCGGGGCAAGGTATTAGGATTACTGTGAGCATAGTTCCATGTGCATCCAAGTGTTTTCTCTCTCTCTCTCGCTTCAACTCGCCATTTTGTAACAAGTGTCATATTGTGTTAGTCCGCTAGGGACCCGTTTTCATTATATTAAGTTTCTAATCCCTACCTATACCGTGTATGTGTTTGTATCTTGTGTTATCATTTTTAATTATTTAGTAAATAAATAATTAAATCAATTTGTGTGGTACGGAATGATCAGTAAGACCGGGGTTCGTGTAGACTTAAAGAGTCTACGACTTTCAGAATGAGACTGATATGAGGTAAATGATTAATAAATTACTGTTAAATGACAAGAGATATCTAGATATCTTTAGAGTTAATTCGGGAAACGGTAACTCGTTAAACAACTTTTCCCGTGGTGGCCCAAATTCCTAATGAGTTAGTTGTTACATGATTAATTTAATCTAGTAACAATTAAACATAGTAGGTAATTATTCGATAAATAATAGTCATCACAATAATGAAAGTCACGTCATGACAACAACTTCACTTGATGTGCTTTGGCAAATAGTTTGCCATTATTATATGGGTATAATTGAACTGTGTATATTTGCAGTAAATCTGAATATTGCTCAATTTACTAGAGTTAACTCACAAGACTACCATCTGCAGGAACATCAAAGTCATCCATTAGAAAATAATCATAACAAGCAACATGAAAAGATAGGAATAGTAGAATAATGTGCCTTACTGGCAAAGACATGTATTCATCATTGCATATGAAAAGTTTGGAATGTGTAAAAGCTGCCTGTGAAGAAAATCTTTGATTGTGTGGTAGAGAAAAAAGAAGTGGGTAAGGACTTTGGAAATCTGTCTGTAGAGAGACAGTTATTTTGATTTCAGTCTCTAGTGGGACGCATACGAAAGAGGTATGACATTTAAATGAACACACAGTATGTCATTCTATTTGGATCAACATGTTTCAGACACATAATTTACTCTGAAGGTACACTTCTCTCTCACATGAACACATAGATCAGCATCATTCAAATATCTATCCTAAGTCATTAAACTTGAGGAAGAACAACCTGTTTTGTGTTCTCCCAGGATAATTAATTACAGTAGAGATCCAGTCCAGTGACAGTATTCTCTCACAAAACATGACATTCCACAGTCTCTGGGATTTGTTATGGAACAGGATCAAACAATGGCAATGTCTATGATGAGATCAAAAGTATAGCAAGGAGGGTATGACCAAAGTGGATCATAGTGCCATCATATTTTATTGACTTCTACCATTTTTGTCTTTGTCATCCGTCCTGTCGACCATCCTGCCAGAGCAGCAGCATAGCCATCTTCAGCTAATCAGCAAAAGTTGACAAAAGTCTTACAAATTACAGCTGAATATTGGTGCTATTACAACAGCGCCTCATGTTGTTTGGTTCAAGAGATTAAAAAAAAGAGATTGCACACACATTCAAGAGGGATGATCCTGACTTTGGGCTAATCAAACCTTTGTCAAATGTATTAATATACACTGAGTGTACAAAACATTAGGCACACTTTCCTGATATTAAGTTGCACCCCCTTTTGCCCTCAGAACAGCCGTACATTTGTCGGGTTATGGACTACAAGGTGTCGAAAGCGTTCCACAGGGACGCTGGTCCATATTGACTCCAAATCTTCCCATAGTTGTGTCAAGTTGGCTGGATGTCCTTTGAGTGGTGGGCCATTCTTGACACATACGGGAAACTGTTGAGTGTGAAAAACCCAGCAGCGTTGCAGTTCTTGACACACTCAAACCGGGTGTGCCTGGCACCTACTACCATACCCCGTTCAAAGGCACTTACATCTTTTGTCTTGCCCATTCACCCTCTGAATGGCACACATACACAATCCATGTCTCAATTGTCTCAAGGCTTGAAAATCTTTCTTTAACCTGTCTCCTCCCCTTCATCTATACTAATTGAAGTGGATTTAACAGGTGACATCAATAAGAGGTCATAGCTTTCGCCTGGATTCACCTGGTCAGTCTATGTCATGAAAAGAGCAGGTGTTCCTAATGTTTTAGCAGTTGGTGCAGCAGATACACATATACTACATGACCAAAGGTATGTGGACACCTGCTTGTCGAACATCTCATTCCAAAATCATGGGCATTAAAATGGAGTTGGTCCCCCTTTTGCTGCTATAACAGCCTCCACTCTTCTGGGAAGGCTTTCCGGTAGATGTTGGAAAATTGCTGCGGGGACTTGCTTCCTTTACGCCACAAGAGCTTTAGTGAGGTCGGGCATTGATGTTGGGTGATTAGGCCTGGTGCGCAGTCAGCGTTCCAATTCATCCCAAAGGTGTTCGATGGGGTTGAGGACAGGACTCTGTGAAGGCCAATCAAGTTCTCCACGCCAGTCTCAACAAACCATTTCTGTATGGGGTCATGTCATGCTGAAAAAATAAAGGGCCTTCCCCAATCTGTTACCATAAAGTTGGAAGCACAGAATCTTCTAGAATGTCATTGTATGCTGTAGCGTTAAGATTTCCCTTCACTGGAACTAAGGGGCCTAGCCCAAGCCATGAAAAACAGCCCCAGACCATTATTCCTTCTCCACCAAACTTTACAGTTGGCACTATGCATTCGGGCAGGTACCGTTCTCCTGGCAACTGCCAAACCCAGATTCGTCCATTGGACTACCATATGGTGAAGTGTGATTCATCACTCCAGAGAACGCGTTTCCACTGCTCCAGAGTCCAATGGTGGCGAGCTTTACACCACTCCAGCCGACGCTTGGTGATCTTAGGCTTGTGTGCGGCTGCCCGGCCTTGGAAACCCATTTCATGAAGCTCCCGCCGAACAATAATTGTGCTGACATTGCTTCCAGAGGCAGTTTGGAACTCGGTAGTGAGTGTTGCAACCGAGGACAGATTATTTTTACACACTTCAGCACTCGCCGGTCCCGTTCTGTGAGCTTGTGTGGCCTACCACTTTGCGGCTGAGCCATTGTTGCTTCTAGACGTTTTCACTTCAGCACTTGCAGTTGACTAGCAGGGCAGAAATTTGACAAACTGACTTGTTGGAAAGGTGGCATCCTATGACTGTGCCACATTGAAAGTCACTGAGCTCTTCAGAAAGGCCATTCTACTGCCAATGTTTGTCTATGGAGATTGCATGGCTGTGTACTCAATTTTATACACCTGTCAGCAACTGGTGTTGCTGAAATAGCCTAATACACTAATTTGAAGAGGTGTCCACATACTTTTGTATATATAGAGAAGCTCTACACTTGTCCTTTGTCATTTAAAGGCAATTTTCTCTCCTTCAATTGAGCTTCAATCCATCACAATTTGAGCAATCTGCAAGAACAATATAGTCTCCTTATCTGTTCTCCTCTGTCAAACATCCTCCTGTATTTCAGTCCATTAAGGTATGTATGCCATTAACCCTGGGCGGTCTCCACACTGCCATGCCTATCAGGAGTATCCTCTCGTCTCTCCTATAAATTCTTGATTAGGAACTGTGAGGCTATTATGTCCAGCCATTTGAAGTAACCCATTGTTTACATTCATTTTGTCTATGTTAATACCATTTAAAATGGTAGTACTGTAGTAGAGCAGAATAATCAATGTAACCAGTATCAGTGCTCAAAAGAGGCCAATATTTGACAGGTGAAAATTAGAAGTGTGCAAATAAATGTTCATAAAACAGACATGTTCAGTACATTCAGTACATACAGATACCTTATTCAACAATTTCACTCTTTAATAAATGCGTTATTTGTCAAATGTGTCACTTTCTTTCTAAAGAGCCGTTATGTATCTGCAGAATGGCCATGTGTATCTGTAGGTGGGACAGTAATAATCCATGGGCCAGCAGGCAAAATTCACATTTGTCACTTTGGTGTAGCAAGTCTAATGATGATTGTCATTAGAGATCCATGTCTGTGGGTTATGTCTTGGTATGATAACCACGTATCGGAGGTAACAAAATGTGGTAGCTAAAATCACTGCATTATATGTTATGACCTCTATGCGGTTATTTGGGCCAACAGGATTGAGGGTATGAAATGTAATTTCAATTATCAGGGTGCAATCTTCTCCAACTAAGGCAATTTGATATAATGACATCTCTATGGGCCTACATGTATACATTTTGGGGTACATCGAGACAGAATGGACAGTATTGGGATGTACTCTATCATCACATGGTACCCTAGATCAGGGTTTCCCAATCTCGGTCCTAACTAACTACACATCTCCATCACTGACAATACAGAGGAGGCTAGTCTAGAACAGGGTTTCCCAAACTCGGTCCTGGAGCCCCCCCCCCCCCGGGTGCACATTTTGTTTTTTGCCGTAGCACTACACAGCTGATTCAAATCAACCAATTCATCATCAAGCTTTTATTATTTGAGTCAGCTGTGTAGTGTTAGGGCAAAAACCAAAACGTGCACCCAGAGGGGCTCCTGGACCGAGTTTGGGAAGCCCTGTTCTAGACTAGCCTCCTCTGTATTGTCAGCGATGGAAATGTGAATTTAGTTTCATAACCAATCAATGACAGCAAATACAGGATGGTTTAGGCTAATGAGGTATTGCTTGAAGTATAGCTGTAAGAAATCATGATTTATTGTCATACAGTACATTAACAAAAATCTGTATGAATCTGTGTACATATTGATATTGTTTACATGAACTACTTCACTAAACATTAATTTCCCTGGAAGGCATGTGATTTTCAAGTAACTAGGCATTCAACACCTGATTTGAGCCCACTTGCTTCACTCTTTTGAAGAGTAGCCAGGTGCTCCCAGGAGATAATGCTTGACATCATCAAGGACTTAGAGACCTCTTCTATTTTGTTATAATAACATGATTACTTTAATCAGCCTTGCATGATTTTGTCACAGCCACAGAATGATTTAGCTGACAGAGTTTGTCATTAAGGGCCTCAGCAGTTTTGCTTCGGTCTCAGGAAATGGCATAGATTAATCCCCTCTCCATTAGACTGTTTGGTTCATGATAGAGCATCTCTACTGTACATGGCCCTCCTATAGATACACAGCTCTTATAGTCCATGGGCCAGTGGAAAAATGTGTCCACTTTGGGTTGGAAAAGGTTTGATGGTATTAAATTGTACACCACAAGCCCCTGATCAAATTGATATATAGCTTCTCCAAAAAAAGTAGCTTTATTTTTTTCACATCTACAGTATCTTGATGTATGGGAGTCTGTGCAATAGAACGTTTGAAAGCTGATAAAGGAATGTTGAGACAAGTTGGAATGTTCACATGCTCATTGAAAATGATTATCAAAAAAGAATGGAACATTTTATTGGGTAGATCTCATCTTAAAAACCATGGGATTTGGTAAATTTATGCCATCAGATCTAATGATTCACCTAGACGTACTCATCATCGAAAACGTGGAATTAGCATGTGTTGTTTAATCCCCCCAAAACTATTATTGTTCTCATGAATATGAATCACAAACATGAATATAAGAAGGGTGATTAGTAAATATGAACATCAGCAGGGCGATTAGTATTCAGTGATACATGGCTCCTTTAATAAGATGGTTTGCTCTGTAAATTAGTGCCCCTAATTGCTGCCTAATTGGTTTGTTAAGATGAAAAATAGACACCAGTCTTATCATTGGCGCTAGAGCATGAACTCCCTAGTGCACAACTAACATTAATATCCCTAAGGGCAACCTTGAAAACATGCCAATCAAAGATGTACAGTATGATGTGATTTAACTATCCATTTCTCCATTAGGTTTATTCCCCATGCATTCATGTTCTACAACTCTACAATTTGTAATGTCAAGCTTTACAATTTGTAATGTGAATATATGTTAAATCTATTGTTGATGTAGCTAGCCTACTATTAAACGTAATGAAGTAGATGCTTGTGAGGGGGATGTATCGACGTATCAATATTCAATCAAGGATGACTGTCATTACACAAAATGTTCAATGTATCTTTCTCTGAGGATCTACAGTATATTGAACAATATTAATATACCACAATATACCAGTTATAATTAATGACATGACTATGTGCACGTCAGTCTCCAAAGCTTAAGCATAGGTGAGATTGAGTCAGGAAACCGTGGCAAAAAAATTACATTTGATACCAAACATCACTCAAGCTGTAGGGATTTAATATTTTTGTAACATGATTACACTCTTTCAAAATGTTGGAGAGGTCCTACAAAGATAAATTGAACTATTAAATGGAAAAATAATGCCGAAAATGCTGACAATTGCCTAATAAGTATGTTGATGATTAAGCTTGTTTGTTAGAGAATAATTTCCATCCATTCATCTCACAAGGACACTACTTGTGTGAGTATTTTATTAACCATTATAAACTGGGTGGTTCAAGCACTAAATGCTGATTGGCTAACACCCGTGGTATATCGGACCGTATACCACAGCTATGACAAAACATTTATTTCTACTGCTCTAATTATGTTGGTAACCAGTTTATAATAGCAATAAGGTACCTCAGGGGGTTGTGGTATATGGCCAATATACCACAGCTAAGGGCAGTATCCAGGCATTCCGCGTTGTGTCGTGCGCGTTGTGTCGTGCATAAGAACAGCCCTTAGCCGTGGTATGTTGGCCATATACCATACCTCCAAGGGCCTTTATATAAGGGTGGGTCTAATCCTGACCTGATTGGTTAATACCACATTCCACCCAGTGTCTATTCCATAAGTTACCACCGGCTAAGGCTATGACGTTGAAAGGCCTATTTAGCCCAACCTAGCAATTTATAAACTTAATCTACACTGTAAAAAAGCATCTAGACATTATCTCCCCTTTCTTAAAGACTAGCATTTGGTTTACAAATCATGACTCATGATTTTTATGGATATATACAAAAAAATGTAAATAGAAAAACAAGTAAAATTAAACGAAATGCAGCTAGTTTGCTGTCTTTCCTGTTTCCGTTTGAAGTGATTGTGTTAGCTGTGTAGTTGGATAGCTCCTCTGAACAGTGTCCTGACGAGAGAGACCCTTTTCTGTGCCAGGTGTGACTGTGTTAACCGTAGCATGGCAATGGAACATTTAGATTGAATGACTGTATCCATAGATACAGAAAAAAATTACTTCATGACTGGGCCTCGTCTCTGGCAACCTAACCGATAGAATAAACGACCAGCCTGCTTGGGTAGCAACCCTAGATTTGTGTCGGGACTATATCTTGTGGAAGGATCCCTTAACGAAAAAAGATTGCAGTCAGAGTGCAGTTTAACTGCAGTACAATACAGTATAACTGCAGTTAAAGTGCAGTCTAATTGCAGTATGCTGCAAATACTGCGTCCAAAATAACACTGTTTTTTTTACAACAGTAATTTTGCAGTGTAACTGCAGTTACAGCGCAGTATAACTGCAGTTCAACTGCTGTAAACAGCAGTTATTCTGCAATTACTGCGTCCAAAATACCACAGTTGACTACAGTTAATGCACTTTTACTGCAGTTTCAAAACTGCAATATTTTTTTCTAAGGGATGCAATAGTATGAATCAATTAATCAAAATAAAGTTTTTAATGAATATGTCAATCATTATTTCAATTTGTTGGTTACCTGTTGTATGAAAGTGCCTGGTGTTTGGATGATATATTGACTCCCACTGCAAAACTAGAATAGTCCCAGTAAGAAAAATGATGTTGAAAAGATGTCTAAAATACGTATTTTCCAGATGTTGACGTTAGGTTCAATTTAGGTTCTGAATGAAGTTGAAAATACGTATTTTTCGGACGTTGAAATCAGGTTAATTTTTGCTTCTGAATGAAAGTTGAAAAGACTATGTTTGGGCCAAATCAAGGCTGGTCCAGACCTGACCAAATCTGAACCAAACATAGATGTCTATGATTAGTTCAGATGTGGTCCAGACCAAAAAAAGGCGTTGGCGTCAGTCCATGCATACTGAGGTGTCACCTGAAATATAATTTTAGGAATGCCCATCTATGTGGTAGGGCTACCATTTGTAAAACACCAAAAAAAGACGGCCGGTCCGGACAGGACCAAAAACAAAAGTGTAGCCTTTGTAAAACAGGCCATTGAATTGGCTTTATTAGTCCTCATTCCTGTGACTAATCAATTTGGCTATTTAATTTCTGAATATCAGCTACCTGACTTTATCAGGAGGAGTTATCCTGAGCCTATTTGCAATGTGTTTACACAGAGGGAAATGCAGAAGTATTTTATTTTTCGCTGTAATCAGCTCATAAAAAATTGACGGATACAAATGTGAAACCACTGATCATGACAATTTAGCCCAAGGGATGAAACTCCTGGACAGCAGTTGTGAGTAGCCTGATTCTCCATTCCATATTGTCCATTTTACTTTGACCTGACCTGTTTTTAGGATATGTTGTTTGTTAACATGTCAGCGCATTTTTTATTTGATTGGGCGCCATTTACAGTGGCTTGTATTCATTGAGGCCAAGGGAAGCCAGGCTTCCCACAAAAATTGTCCAATCCATTTTTTTTCAAAATAAAATAACCTATTTCGTCTCTCTGTGTTTCATAAATGTCCTTCAATTCACAAGAGGCTGAATGTATCTCACACAACAAATCATCCGAACGAACGAAACAGCGCCCCCTCTGTCTCAGTATGTGTAGCCCATCTATCTGATGCTGTCTGTTCAAAAAGAGTATGACACTGTTGTCGCCCATAGCATTGAATGCAAGGGACCAGCGAGCATTTTGGCCTAGTAACAATAGCCAATCAGCATTGGACTAAACTGAGTGAGCTCAGCTGTGAATGGTCCTGGCGCACCAAAAAAAGTGTCAAGGGAAGCCAGTTTGGATTTGGCTTCACACCAATCACGTTACATTTGCAGCCAAACGTCATTGACAGAAAAAAAAAATGTGGCATCTTGTTCTGTTGTTGTCCTCCGGTGGCTAGCTAGCTATACTGAACAAAAATATAACTGCAACATTCAACAATTCCAACGATTTTACTGAATTACAGTTCACATAACCAAAAGGACCAAAAGTATGTGGACACCTGATCGTCGAAAATCTCATTCCAAAATCATGAGCATTAACAGTGGTGTAAAGTACTTTTACTTTTACTTCACTACGTTCCTAAAGAAAATTATGTACTTTTTAATCCATACATTTTCCCTGACACCCAAAAGTACTCATTACATTTTGAATGCCTAGCAGGACAGGATCATGGTCCAATTCACACACTAATCAAGAGAAAATCCCTGGTCATCCCTACTGCCTCTTATCTGGCGGACTCACGAAACACAAATGCTTTGTTTGTAAATGATGTCTGAGTGTTGGAGCATTCCCCTGGCTATCCGTAAATTAAAAAAACAAGAAAATTGTGCCATCTGGTTTGCTTAATATAAGGAATTTGAAATGATTCATACTTTTACTTTTGATACTTAAGTATATTTTAGCAATTGCATTTACTTTTGATACTTAAGTATATTTAAAACCAAATACTTTTAGACTTTTACTCAAGTAGTATTTTACTGGGTGACTTTCACTTTTACTTGAGTCATTTTCTATGAAGATATCTTTACTTTTACTCAAGTATGACAGTTGGATACTTTTTCCACCATTGAGCATTAATACAGAGTAGATCCCCCCTTTGCTGCTATAACACCCATCACTCTTCTGTAAAAGCTTTCCACTAGATCAGGTCTGCCCAACCCTCTTCCTGGAGATCTACTGTCCTATAGGTTTTCAGTCCAACCCTAATTTATCGTATCTGATTCAGCTAGTTAAGGTCTTGTTGTGCAGCTAATGAGTAGAATCAGGTGTGTTAAATTAGGGTTGGACTGAAAACCCACAGGACGGTACATCTCCAGGAAGAGGGTTGGGCAGCCCTGCACTAGATGTTGGAACATTGCTGATTGCTGTGGGGACTTGTTTCCATTTAGCCACAAGAGCATTAGTGACGTCGGACACTGATGTTGGGCGATTAGGCCTGGCTCACAGTCGGCATTCCAATTCATCCCAAAGGTGTTCGATGAGGTTGAGGTCAGGGCTCTGTGCAGGCCAGTCAAGTTCTTCCACACCAATCTCGACACACCATTTCTGTATGGACCTCGCTTTGTGCACAGGGGCACTGTCATCCTGAAACAGGAAAGGGCCTTCCCCAAACTGTTGCCACAAAGTTGAAAGCACAGAATCGTCTAGAATGTCATTGTTTGCTGTAGCGTTAACATTTCCCTCCACTGGAATTAAGGGGCCTAGCACAAACCATGAAAAACAGCCCAAGAACATTATTCCTCCTCCACCAAACTGTACAGTTGGCACTATGCATTGGGGCAGGTAGAATTTCCCTGGCATCCGCCAAACCCAGATTAATCCGTCGGACTGCCAGATGGTGAAGCGTGATGCATCACTCCAGAGAACGCATCCAATGGTGACGAGCTTTACATCACTCCAGCCGACGCTTGGCATTGCGCAAGGTGATCTTAGGCTTGTGTGTGGCTGCTTGGCCATGGAAACCCATTTCATGAAGCTCCGACAAACAATTATTGTGCTGACGTTGCTTCCAGAGGCAGTTTGGAACTCAGTTGTGAGTGTTGCAAAAAAGGACAGATTAATTTTATGCGCTACGTGCTTCAGCACTCGGCGGTCCCGTTCTGTGAGCTTGTGTGGCCTACCACTTCATGGCTGAGCGGTTGTTGCTCCTAGATGTTTCCACTTCACAATAACAGCACTTACAGTTGACTGGGGCAGCTCTAGCAGGGCAGACATTTGATGAACTGACTTGTTGGAAAGGTGGCATCCTATGACAGTGCCACGTTGAAAGTCACTGAGCTCTTTTGTAAGGTAATTCTACTGCCAATGTTTGTCTATGGAGATTGCATGGCTGTGTGCTCAATTCTAGACACCTGTCAGCAACGGGTGTGGCCGAAATAGCTGAATCCACTAATTTGAAGGGGTGTCCACATACTTTTGTATATATAGTGTACTTGCACGCATGCACACACATACACACACACAGAAATCAGTAATATGGACAGCCAACTCATATTTAATTACATTGATTGGACTAAATCGTTTTTGGTAGCTTTTAGTTGTCACTGTATTAGACTAAGCATAGGTGATTAGATGATGTTGAAGTTGAAATGGTGCTGGAATAGTGGAGGCAGAGCCTGTTTTCTTTGCGACTTGCGGTGACTCTCAGTGGTTCTAAATCAATAGGCCTAGTTGTTTAGTAGTCTGAAAATGTCAGAAACATTAGCTTGTTTGACCATGCTGTATGTCATATAACTGTTTGTTACATGCAATATGTTGTGTGGACTTCGCCGGACATATTCTGGTTTTGTGATGAAACAAAGGTGTGGTTGAATTTATTCTGCCCACTGTGTCTTCTTATAGTCTCGGCCTTAGGCCTATATATCACGTTGTCAAGGCATATGAACTAAAAGGTTATAGAGCAAACAATGCAATTATTACAACACATAGGTTGTAATATGGCTTTTCTTTCTTGGCTTGGATTCCTCAGTGATTTCAACCACACACTGCTACTGGCCATTTAGGTCAGGCTATTTGATCGGAGAAACTTGCATGATGTAAAAAGTTTCCATCTCATTACATTGTCACACATTTTATCTCCAGCCTGTAGAAAAGGCCACATAAACCTACTCTTTCTACCATATGCTATATCTGCTACATGATTTATGTTAGATTATTTTTTTGATGGAGTGGTGGAGCGCCTCAGCGATGCAGCTCTCCAACAGTACCCTGGGAATGGACAAGATACAGTGAGGGAAAAAAGTATTTGATCCCCTGCTGATTTTGTACGTTTGCCCACTGACAAAGAAATGATCAGTCTATAATTTTAATGGTAGGTTTATTTGAACAGTGAGAGACAGAATAACAACAAAAAAATCCAGAAAAACGCATGTCAAAAATGTTATACATTTATTTGCATTTTAATGAGGGAAATAAGTATTTGACCCCCTCTCAATCAGAAAGATTTCTGGCTCCCAAGTGTCTTTTATACAGGTAACGAGCTGAGATTAGGAGAACACTCTTAAAGAGAGTGCTCCTAATCTCATCTTGTTACCTGTATAAAAGACACCTGTCCACAGAAGCAATCAATCAATCAGATTCCAAACTCTCCACCATGGCCAAGACCAAAGAGCTCTCCAAGGATGTCAGGGACAAGATTGTAGACCTACACAAGGCTGGAATGGGCTACAAGACCATCGCCAAGCAGCTTGGTGAGAAGGTGACAACAGTTGGTGCGATTATTTGCAAATGGAAGAAACACGAAATAACTGTCAATCTCCCTCGGCCTGGGGCACCATGCAAGATCTCACCTCGTGGAGTTGCAATGATCATGAGAACGGTCAGGAATCACCCAGAACTACACGGGAGGATCTTGTCAATTATCTCAAGGCAGCTGGGACCATAGTCACCATGAAGGACTGAAATCCTGCAGCACCCGCAAGGTCCCCCTGTTCAAGAAAGCACATATACAGGGCTGTCTGAAGTTTGCCAATGAACATCTGAATGATTCAGAGGAGAACTGGGTGAAAGTGTTGTGGTCAGATGAGACCAAAATCGAGCTCTTTGGCATCAACTCAACTCGCCATGTTTGGAGGAGGAGGAACGCTGCCTATGACCCCAAGAACACCATCCCCACCGTCAAACATGGAGGTGGAAACATTATGCTTTGGGGGTGTTTTTCTGCTAAGGGGACAGGACAACTTCACCGCATCAAAGGGACGATGGACGGGGCCATGTACTGTCAAATCTTGGATGAGAACCTCCTTCCCTCAGCCAGGGCATTGAAATGGGTCGTGGATGGGTTTCCAGCATGACAATGACCCAAAACACACGGCCAAGGCAACAAAGGAGTGGCTCAAGAAGAAGCACATTAAGGTCCTGGAGTGGCCTAGCCAGTCTCCAGACCTTAATCCCATAGAAAATCTGTGGAGGGTGCTGAAGGTTCGAGTTGCCAAACGTCAGCCTTGAAACCTTAATGACTTGGAGAAGGTCTGAAAAGAGGAGTGGAACAAAATCCCTCCTGAGATGTGTGCAAACCTGGTGGCCAACTACAAGAAATGTCTGACCTCTGTGATTGCCAACAAGGGTTTTGCCACCAAGTACTAAGTCATGTTTTGCAGAGGGGTCAAATATATATTTCCCTCATTAAAATGCAAATCAATTTATAACATTTTTGACATGCGTTTTTCTCGATTTTTTTGTTGTTATTCTGTCTCTCACTGTTCAAATAAACCTACCATTAAAATTATAGACTGATCATGTCTTTGTCAGTGGGCAAACGTAAAAAATCAGCATGGGATCAAATACTTTTTTCCCTCACTGTAAATATTTTGCACCCCTGCCTTTGACGAAGTGGGCACTTCTTATCACAGGGTGGCATCAGCGCTCAGCTGAGATACACTATATGCCACCGGTTGAGAGAAATTGTATTGTTTTGGGGCAGAATTATGTCAGGTTTTATGTGTTGTTGGAAGTGCGTCTTGGTCAGTTTAGCTCAGAAAATGCCGCCCTCGTCAATCTGCCGCCATAGTCGGCCGCCTAATCCTGTCTAATGATCAGGCCGGCCCTGCAACACCAGTGCCAATATATCCCTCAAACACCGGCTTCTCTGGCATTATCACTTAACGGACTACTTAAGTTGAGCGAGAGGAGAATGATTGAACAGATGTTTGTTATTGCTATACCAACCATAGAGACATGTAGCCCAACCTTCCACTGTCTGGCCACAACAGGAAATGATAGGGGTAAATACCCTTTATCCATATTGCGTTTCACCAATGAACATTTAATTATACATTTCAATGTTCACCAATTATCCTTCCCTAATTTACAGGTTGGCATGAACCACACCACACATCACTCCTAAACGCACCCCTGCCTGTCAAAATCTCCAACCAGGGGTGTATTAATTACGCTGAGCCACAGAAACCATTTAGTCGAAATGGAAAACGTTTTGAAATGAAAACAAGAGTTTCTATTGGACAAATTCAAGTAGGTCCCTCCCCGTTTTGTTCCGTTTGATCTGTTTGCTTCCGTTTGGTTCTTAAATGGTAAACGGTTTCTGTTGCAAGACGTAATGAATACACCCAGGAAACATTAAGGACTCCTCTAAAAATATGAGGACATAGAAGTAAGCATTTACATTTCTTTAGCTTAACTTTAGCGTTCATGCTGAAACAGGATCATTGGTTCTGTAGTTTATTTTAATCAACAAATGCATAAATGGAAATAGTCATATAGTGTGGAGCTGCAAACCAAAACTTTGGTGCCTAAACTAAATCAATCGGCATGCGTGACCACACACTGTCATTCATTTCATTTTTGTTTTCACCGGTGATCAACAATCAAACTAATTGAGAACATTTCTACAATTACAAAACGGTTTTTGATAAATGCCATCGCCAAAAGACTGTGGCTAAATGCCGGCATTTGTGCAGGGAGGGCTTTTGTAAAGGTAACTCTTCTTAGGTCCCAATTGAAACTGGTCTTCAGGGATGCAGCAATCAACCATATGTTGAAAATAAAAAAGTGAATTTCCCCATAAAAGTGAGGGAGGCATGGAGCTGTTATGAGCTGCTTCCATTAGCCCCAATGAACTCTGAAGGTGAGAGGGTACAGTGTGACAGAATTGAAACCGACAGCAGTTTGTTTTTGCAGCTTTAATTAAGGAAGGCAGGTGTGCTAAGGATTGGTGTGCTATGCAGCATATTAGTGATAATAACACTAATTAATGTTATTTTCTCACACTTCATATTATTTCAAACTTAATCTCAAAGTGCTCTACATAAAGAGAGAGACACTAACAGGTTACAAGAGGCTAACAAGTAGCTAACAAGGTGGTCCTCTGTAGCTCAATTGGTAGAGCATGGCGCTTGTAACGCCAGGGTAGTTGGTTCAATCCCCAGGACCACCCATACTTAAAAATGTATGCACACATGACTGTAAGTCGCTTTGGATAAAAGTGTCTGCTAAATGGCATATCATATTAAGTATAAATAAGACTATTTTGCATAAGTGAACACTTGGATGAGCAATACATTTAAAAAACTAAACGATGACAAAAACTGAGATCATGGGCCCCAACTCCCTCATCAAGAAAGTTAGTTTTGAGGCCTGTATAAAACTCCACGTGAGGAATTGGCTTCAGTCTATGGTGGTTAGGAAGAGCCCTGAGTGATACATTTTTAAGGCAAAAAATAAGATGAATTTGAAGGCCTAAAACATTTGTCACAATCATTTGTAACCATTGTCACAATGTAGCATACCATTAAACATATTGATTATGTGTTAACAGGTGCTCACAAATGATAATAAAATTGGATGATTATGTTGTATCAATTGAAATGTAATTCTAAAATGAGAATATTTCTAATTAAAGACCAATTTCTCAGCACCAGTCTGTTTTCTACTCCTTTGAGATATTTTGAGTAATTGACTGGAACCCACCAAGAGATTAATGACATGGTTTTTGCAACTTGGCAACTAGTCCTTATTATTGCTGGCAAGAGGGAAATAGTACACAACAGTGTGTAAACACAGATCTGATTTGATGTAATGATCCCAGTTTTCCCAAATCACAGTAAACTCTCTGAAGAAAAATAAGCTCATTTGTTCTAATTTTTCCCATGCTCCTGCGGGCAAAGTCTGGTTCCAAGGAAAATTGGGTCTAATGGAGTGTGCGCCCCAGTGGTATGACCTCAATTAATGTTGCCATTCTCAATGTCTGTACAGTGTTCAACCCTCGGTGACCACAAACATCAGAAAATCTGTTGCATGTCTTGTTCCCTCATTTTTTATATTTTTATAAAAAGGCACATATGTTCTTTGCTGATGTTTTCCATTGCTTCCTGGACTTCTGTCTTTCAATCAACGTTCTACATACGAAAACACTCAAATCATGTAAACAAACAGCCATCCCATTTCAAATACTTATTTGATATTTGCCCCTACTTAGATAATTATTTTGTATCACTAGTGTAGCTGACCGTCACTCAAATATACCACTGCACCACTGAAAAATGGTTAGTGGTTTTGATTGAATAAGGCTCAGGGAGAATATTATAAACTGCATGAAGGGCTGCTGCATGACACTATTGTACATGTTACTAAGAATTATCAGAATTAATGTTTGCACTGCTTGACAGAGAACTTATCTCATCCAAGAGGCCCCATTTTGAGACTTGTCTCATGGCCATGGCTTAACAAACCTGGCACAGGGACTGGACTAAGGGGCGTAGCTGCCATGTGAAATCCTTCATATGCATAACTAGGCTGAAAAGGACAGAGATTTCCTGAAATACCCCTTAAAAAGGGAAGCAGTTGCCAGCTCATAGCTGAGATAACTACACAGAGCCAGACTGCCTGAAGCCTTAATGCATCATAGGGCCATTAGTGCAGACAGTGTTGTTTATTTGTGTGTGAACGTGTATGTGTGTGTGTGTGTGTGTGTGTGTGTGTGTGTGTGTTTCATTTTGGGTGTGTGTGTTTCATACTTTTTGTTTTTTGATTGACACATGTTCCTCTGAGGCATCCGTCTCCTGACAGTGACAGCCCAGTGGTCAGGAGAGCCAAGTTGCCAGACTTGATGATGATAGATGATGCCAATGGGACACGCTTAGCGCATGGATCAAATATAAAGGAATGTGACACTGAAAGATGACTTGACCGAAAAGTATCATTTGATTGAATAGATCTGGATTAGTCTCATCATCTCACACAGAGAACTGCATGACGGTTCTTACATCACTGTAATTCCTGCTTTCCATGGAAATAGGATAGAGCATGTAGCACTGAGATCCAAAATATTGAAAATAGTCTTTCATGTCTCATTAACTTGCAAAGACATTGGGACATTACTAGACTATTATTATAGAGTGCTCTGAGTGCATTCCATTTTGTTTCACTACGTGGTTGCTGTGGGCTTTGACTTCTCCAGTCTTCCTTAACCCC
Source organism: Coregonus clupeaformis (assembly GCF_020615455.1). Taxonomy (NCBI): domain Eukaryota; kingdom Metazoa; phylum Chordata; class Actinopteri; order Salmoniformes; family Salmonidae; genus Coregonus; species Coregonus clupeaformis. The sequence goes on from NC_059203.1 coordinate 45,636,848, forward strand.
CCTATTATTTGAATGCAGCTGGCATCTTGAAATGAGAAAACTGTTAGACACTTTTTATATATTTGTGACACCAGCACAACAATCTTCTAACTTGTTGGGTTACAGTTAGAAGCAGTTGAGTTTGACATTCTTCCTCTGGGCTACAGGAGAGCAGTCATCTGGGAAGCCAGTAAATGCTATTGAAGCATCGCTGAGCAAATATATCCAACCAAGTCACAGCTATTTTGTTCAAGGAAATACAATATGCGGTCCACTGACAATTCAGAGAAAAGGGTTGGCTAAAATTGCATTTGTGATGCCAGTAATATCTCACTGGAGAAACGGAGTCCAATTTCTTTTTGAAATAGTTTACAGTAGCGCTAGGCAGGCAGCACCCACAGTAGTCCCACCTCAGTGTACTCCTACATGTGCGTTTTCCAGGTTTTAGTTGAGCCTGTCAGCAGGCTGGAGTAATCCAAGCTTGGAACCCAATCATCATACACAGAGAGAGCCTTGTTACTGTAAGTTTACTATGGATGCAAACTAGGCTACACCACATGAAGTTGAGACATAGCAGATATGTATGTTTTGAGAATCTACCTGGAAAAAGTAATTACTGCAGTTGCCGCAGTAATCATCCAGGGCAAAGCGTATCAATGAAAAATAATTAGGAGGTACTTTCTAACTCCAGACAAAATAGTGAAGATAAGACCAGAAAAAAATGGTGAATACTGGAGAAGTGTGGGGAATTGCCTGCAAACTACCTACCTATTTTTTGGTCTATAATAATGACATTCTGGAATGGTGCTTTTGACTTTTAAAACAATGTATTTCAAAGTTGCCTGGCAAAGAACCCAAAGAGGGCCATACTTGGAGTAATCCCTGAACGGTTTGAAAAAGCCTACATGTTGAATTTACTTTTGTCTGCAGAAAATACATGTATTACAGTGCATTTGTTAAATGAGGACATTCCTACTATGGAAGAGTGAAATATATCTATTTAATTGAAAAGATCACCTATAAAATCGTGCTGCAAACAGATGTGAAAATATATATGATATGATAGCTGCTCCTTGTAAACAGTATTGTGTAGACATAAGACTCATTAGTCTCAAAGCAACCAAACATAAATTATGATCATTTGATGATTATATTTATTTATTTATTTATTTATTTACTTTAAAATGTTATTCCTTAATTGTATAGCTGTCTTCTTCTGTGCGTGTATTTGTATGTACGGGGGAGTATTTAGTCAGCCACCAATTGTGCAAGTTCTGCCACTTAAAAAGATGAGAGAGGCCTGTAATTTTCATCATAGGTACACGTCAACTATGACAGACAAATTGAGATTTTTTTTCTCCAGAAAATCACATTGTAGGATTTTTAATGAATTTATTTGCAAATTATGGTGGAAAATAAGTATTTGGTCACCTACAAACAAGCAAGATTTCTGGCTCTCACAGACCTGTAACTTCTTCTTTAAGAGGCTCCTTTTTCCTCCACTCGTTACCTGTATTAATGGCACCTGTTTGAACTTGTTATCAGTATAAAAGACACCTGTCCACAACCTCAAACAGTCACACTCCAAACTCCACTATGGCCAAGACCAAAGAGCTGTCAAAGGACACCAGAAACAAAATGGTAGACCTGCACCAGGCTGGGAAGACTGAATCTGCAATAGGTAAGCAGCTTGGTTTGAAGAAATCAACTGTGGGAGCAATTATTAGGAAATGGAAGACATACAAGACCACTGATAATCTCCCTCGATCTGGGGCTCCACGCAAGATCTCACCCCGTGGGGTCAAAATGATCACAAGAACGGTGAGCAAAAATCCCAGAACCACACGGGGGGACCTAGTGAATGACCTGCAGAGAGCTGGGACCAAAGTAACAAAGCCTACCATCAGTAACACACTACGCCGCCAGGGACTCAAATCCTGCAGTGCCAGACGTGTCCCACTGCTTAAGCCAGTACATGTCCAGGCCCGTCTGAAGTTTGCTAGAGTGCATTTGGATGATCCAGAAGAGGATTGGGAGAATGTCATATGGTCAGATGAAACCAAAATATAACTTTTTGGTAAAAACTCAACTCGAATGCTGAGTTGCATCCAAATAACACCATACCTACTGTGAAGCATGGGGGTGGAAACATCATGCTTTGGGGCTGATTTTCTGCAAAGGGACCAGGACGACTGATCCGTGTAAAGGAAAGAATGAATGGGGCCATGTATCGTGAAATTTTGAGTGAAAACCTCCTTCCATTAGCAAGGGCATTGAAGATGAAACGTGGCTGGGTCTTTCAGCATGACAATGATCCCAAACACACCGCCCGGGCAACGAAGGAGTGGCTTTGTAAGAAGCATTTCAAGGTCCTGGAGTGGCCTAGCCAGTCTCCAGATCTCAACCCCATAGACAATCTTTGGAGGGAGTTGAAAGTCCGTGTTGCCCAGCGACAGCCCCAAAACATCACTGCTCTAGAGGAGATCTGCATGGAGGAATGGGCCAAAATACCAGCAACAGTGTGTGAAAACCTTGTGAAGACTTACAGAAAACGTTTGACCTGTGTCATTGCCAACAAAGGGTATATAACAAAGTATTGAGAACATTTGTTATTGACCAAATACTTATTTTCCACCATAATTTGCAAATAAATTCATTAAAAATCCTACAATGTGATTTTCTGGAAAAAAAATCTCATTTTGTCTGTCATAGTTGACGTGTACCTATGATGAAAATTACAGTCTTCTCTCATCTTTTTAAGTGGGAGAACTTGCACAATTGGTGGCTGACTAAATACTTTTAGAACAAGTATTTGATACACTGCCGATTTTGCAGGTTTTCCTACTTACAAAGCATGTAGAGGTCTGTCATTTTTATCATAGGTACACGTCAACTGTGAAAGACGGAATCTAAAACAAAAATCCAGGAAATCACATTGTATGATTTTTAAGTAATTAATTTGCATTTTATTGCATGACATAAGTATTTGATACATCAGAAAAGCAGAACTTAATATTTGGTACAGAAACCTTTGTTTGCAATTACAGAGATCATACGTTTCCTGTAGGTCTTGACCAGGTTTGCACACACTGCAGCAGGGATTTTGGCCCACTCCTCCATGCAGACCTTCTCCAGATCCTTCAGGTTTCGGGGCTGTCGCTGAGAAATACGGACTTTCAGCTCCTTCCAAAGATTTTCTATTGGGTTCAGGTCTGGAGATTGGCTAGGCCACTCCAGGACCTTGAGATGCTTCTTACGGAGCCACTCCTTAGTTGCCCTGGCTGTGTGTTTCGGGTCGTCGTCATGCTGGAAGACCCAGCCACAACCCATCTTCAATGCTCTTACTGAGGGAAGGAGGTTGTTGGCCAAGATCTCGCGATACATGGCCCCATCCATCCTCCCCTCAATACGGTGCAGTCGTCCTGTCCCCTATGTAGAAAAGCATCCCCTAAGAATGATGTTTCCACCTCCATGTTTCACGGTTGGGATGGTGTTCTTGGGGTTGTACTCATCCTTCTTCTTCCTCCAAACACGGCGAGTGGAGCTTAGACCAAAAAGCTCTATTTTTGTCTCATCAGACCACATGACCTTCTCCCATTCCTCCTCTGGATCATCCAGATGGTCATTGGCAAACTTCAGACGGGCCTGGACATGCGCTGGCTTGAGCAGGGGGACCTTGCGTGCGCTGCAGGATTTTAATCCATGACGGCGTAGTGTGTTACTAATGGTTTTCTTTGAGACTGTGGTCCCAGCTCTCTTCAGGTCATTGACCAGGTCCTGCCGTGTAGTTCTGGGCTGATCCCTCACCTTCCTCATGATCATTGATGCCCCACGAGGTGAGATCTTGCATGGAGCCCCAGACCGAGGATGATTGACCGTCATCTTGAACTTCTTCCATTTTCTAATAATTGCACCAACAGTTGTTGCCTTCTCACCAAGCTGCTTGCCTATTGTCCTGTAGCCCATCCCAGCCTTGTGCAGGTCTACAATTTTATCCCTGATGTCCTTACACAGCTCTCTGGTCTTGGCCATTGTGGAGAGGTTGGAGTCTGTTTGATTGAGTGTGTAGACAGGTGTCTTTTATACAGGTAACGAGTTCAAACAGGTGCAGTTGATACAGGTAATGAGTGGAGAACAGGAGGGCTTCTTAAAGAAAAACTAACAGGTCTGTGAGAGCCGGAATTCTTACTGGTTGGTAGGTGATCAAATACTTTTGTCATGCAATAAAATGCAAATTAATTACTTAAAAATCATACAATGTGATTTCCTGGATTTTTGTTTTAAATTCAGTTTCTCACAGTTGAAGTGTACCTATGATAGAAATTACAGACCTCTACATGCTTTGTAAGTAGGAAAACCTGCAAAATCGGCAGTGTATCAAATACTTGTTCTCCCCACTGTATGTACGTACGCGTGCACGTACAGTTGAAGTCGGAAGTTTACATACACTTAGGTTGGAGTCATTAAAATTTGTTTTTCAACCACTCTTGTTAACAAACTATAGTTTTGGGACACCTATTTTGTGCATGACACAAGTCATTTTTCCAACAATTGTTTACAGACAGATTATTTCACCTATAATTCACTGTATCACAATTCCAGTGGGTCAGAAGTTTACATACAAATGAGCCAAGACCTCAGAAAAAAAATTGTAGACCTCCACAAGTCTGGTTCATCTTTGGGAGCACAACGTTCATCTGTACAAACAATAGTACGTAAGTATAAACACCATGGGACCACGCAGCCGTCATACCACTCAGGAAGGAGACGCGTTCTGTCTCCTAGAGATGAACGTACTTTGGTGTGAAAAGTGCAAATCAATCCCAGAACAACAGCAAAGGACCTTGTGAAGATGCTGGAGGAAACAGGTACAAAAGTATCTATATCCACAGTAAAACGAGTCCTATATCGACATAACCTGAAAGGCCACTCAGCAAGGAAAAAGCCACTGCTCCAAAACCGCCATAAAAAGCCAGACTACGGTTTGCAACTGCACATGGGGACAAAGATCGTACTTTTTGGAGAAATGTCCTCTGGTCTGATGAAACAAAAATAGAACTGTTTGGCCATAATGACCATCGTTATGTTTGGAGGAAAAAGGGGGTGCTTGCAAGCCGAAGAACACCATCCCAACCGTGAAGCACGGGGGTGGCAGCATCATGCTGTGGGGGTGCTTTGCTGTAGGAGAGACTGGTGCACTTCACAAAATAGATGGCATCATGAGGAAGGAAAAATATGTGGATATATTGAAGCAACATCTCAAGTCATCAGTCAGGAAGTTAAAGCTTGGTCGCAAATGGGTCTTTCAAATGAACAATGATCCCAAGCATACTTCCAAAGTTGTGGCAAAATGGCTTAAGGACAACAAAGTCAAGGTATTGGAGTGGCCATCACAAAGCCCTGACCTCAATCCTATAGAACATTTGTGGGCAGAACTGAAAAATAATGTGTGAGCAAGGAGGCCTACAAACCTGACTCAGTTACACCAGCTCTGTCAGGAGGAATCGGCCAAAATTCACCCAACTTATTGTGGGAAGCTTGTGGAAGGCTACCCGAAACGTTTGACCCAAGTTAAACAATTTAAAGGCAATGCTACCAAATACTAATTGAGTGTATGTAAACTTCTGACCCACTGGGAATGTGATGAAAGAAATAAAAGCTGAAATAAATAATTCTCTCTACTATTATTCTGACATTTCACATTCTTAAAATAAAGTGGTGATCCTAACTGACCTAAGACAGGGAATTTTTACTAGGATTGCATATACTCCAGAATGTCATGAAGAGTGATCAGATGAATTGCAATTAATTAAAAAGTCCCTCTTTGCCATGAAAATGAACTTAATCCCCCAAAAACATTTCCACTGCATTTCAGCCCTGCCACAAAACGACCAGCTGACATCATGTCAGTGATTCTCTCGTTAACACAGGTGAGAGTGTTGACGAGGACAAGGCTGGAGATCACTCTGTCATGCTGACTTGAGTTAGAATAACAGACTGGAAGCTTTAAAAGGAGGGTGGTGCTTGAAATCATTATTCTTCCTCTGTTTACCATGGTTACCTGCATCATTGCTTTGCACAAAAAGGGCTTCACAGGCAAGGATATTGCTGCTAGTAAGATTGCACCTAAATCAACCATTTATCGGATCATCAAGAACTTCAAGGAGAGAGGTTAAATTGTTGTGAAGAAGGCGTCAGGGCGCCCAAGAAAGTCCAGCAAGCGCCAGGAACGTCTCCAAAAAGTTGATTCAGCTGCGGGATCGGGGCACCACCAGTGCAGAGCTTACTCAGGAATGGCAGCAGGCAGGTGTGAGTGCATCTGCATGCACAGTGAGGCGAAGACTTTTGGAGGATGGCCTGGTGTCAAGAAGGGCAGCAAAGAAGCCACTTCTCTCCAGGAAAAACATCACGGACAGACTGATATTCTGCAAAAGGTACAGGGATTGGACTGCTGAGGACTGGGGTAAAGTCATTTTCTCTGATGAATCCCCTTTCCAATTGTTTGGAGCATCCAGAAAACACCTTGTCCGGAGAAGACAAGGTGAGCGCTACCATCAGTCCTGTGTCATGCCAACAGTAAAGCATCCTGAGACCATTCATGTGTGGGGTTGCTTCTCAGCCAAGGGAGTGGGCTCACTCACAATTTTGCCTAAGAACACAGACATGAATAAAGAATGGTACCAACCCATCCTCCGAGAGCAACTTTTCCCAACCATCCAAGAACAGTTTGGTGACGACCAATGCCTTTTCCAGCATGATGGAGCACCTTGCCAAAAGGCAAAATTGATAACTAAGTTGCTCGGGGAACAAAACATCAACATTTTGGGTCCATGGCCAGGAAACTCCCCAGACCTTAATCCCATTGAGAATTTGTGGTCGATCCTCAAGAGGCAGGTGGACAAACAAAACCCCACAAATTCTGACAAACTCCAAGCATTGATTATGCAAGAATGGGCTGCCATCAGTCAGGATGTGGCCCAGAAGTTAATTGACAGCATGCCAGGGCGGATTGCAGAGTTCTTGAAAAAGAAGGGTCAACACTGCAAATATTGACTCTTTGCATAAACGTAATGTAATTGTCAATAAAAGCCTTTGACACTTATGGAATGTTTGTAATTATACTTCAGTATACCATAGTAACATCTGACAAAAATATCTCATAACACTGAAGCAGCGAACTTTGTGAAGACCAATACTTGTGTCATTCTCAAAACTTTTGACCACGACTGTATGTAAACTTCTGACTTCAACTGTATGTTTATAGATGTATATAAGAAGGTATAGGAGGGTGTATACATGCAGTGTATAAAAAATAAAAGCATCCAAGGCATTCCAACATGTTTTGCAACAAGAAAAGAATGTCAGAATCCTCTGAAATTCAAGGCTCAACATTTGCATGCCTGGCTTTACCTTAGTCATCAATAGCCTATTTCTCACAAAACTAATGTGCAGCTAATGATATCTGACAGATGTGTCAATGCTGGAAATATTCCAATATAAAGTTTTATTTATTTATTTATTTTTACTGTCAATGCATTTACAGTACCTGTGATATTATTCCAGAACGTCTGATAAGACCATGGCGGTATAATATGTCAATACTTATCTTCTAAAAAATGTTTTTTTCAATTGAAATACTGTATGTAGTCTTTTGTAGTGTTATTGGAAACATGGAAGCATGTTGCTGGTGGGTTTAGAAGCAGCTGTGTCAACTGCAGCACCAGTCCCCTTCAAGCATCACAGATCAATCCACCAAGCCAGCAGACACATTTTCTATACAGATATACATACAGCACTGTATGTGCTGCAATGCCTCATGGATGTGGGCCAACTGTTCGGAACTTCTAATAGATTCAACAATGGGAGATTTTGTGGAATAATTTGTAAAAAATACAACATTTAATGGTGAATGTATCATTTACTACATGAGTATTATACATGCGCATGTTACGTTTATGATTTTCCTTTTTCTTGCTGAAATGGGAGCTGTAAATGAATAGACGATACATGGAATTGTCCTCATTATGTCACAGTGATACAGTGTGTGAGTGCTCCTCTGGCATTCTTCAGGGCGGCTGTTTTATCAGGGCTTCTCTGCAGACAGCCCCATGGAGGGAACCATCATTTGGACTTGTGACTATCAGAGCCTATTGTCAGAGAGCTCTGACTCGCACCCTGGGAGCCATCAAATCCTCACAGCCTGAGCGTCTGTTGCATGAGTGGCGAAGCAGGGGCAAAGAGAAACAGGAGGTAATATCTGGAGCGTGGCTCTCCGTAATTTTTTTTTATTTCATGCAGTGTGCTGTGGGGATGTATTGTGGCATTGCTATACACCTAAACACTACGGGTTGTGTTGCGCTGCTGTGTTAATGCTGAGGCTTGTGTTTCTTTGCACAGTGATTGCATTAAGTGCTGTTTTGAGTAATGTATGTATTCCCTTTACCTTGGAGGGTGTCTTGTGGGTGGTGTCTGCTCCCCTCCATGTCTTTGTATGGGAGGTGAGTGGGAGGTGGGAGAGTGCCTGTCTGAATGAAAGACTAGGGCAGGGAGGTTTATAAATAAAATTGACAGCAGGCACCTTGCTGAACCATGACTGGAATCTTTAAAGGGTGGCAGTGCTTTTGTGAGAGGCCAGGGAAATATCTAGCTCAAACGCCTAGCAGAGTACATTGCCTCACTGGCTATAAATATGGAAAGGGTGGTCTCTTTAGAGTGTTGGTTTGTGGGTTCATATGGTCTGTGCAGTACATCTCAATGGTGGGGAAAGGGGAAGAAAGCTACAGTACATGTGGCGTAATTTGAGACAAGCTGGAAACCAGATAGTTGATTCCAAGCTGTTACCTGAAGCCAAAGGCCACCGGAAGCAGACATGTCCTGGCTGGACAGAAAGCAACGTCACAGCTCTCAATTTGACCAAGATTAAAAATGTACAAAAATATTGAAATAACAAAAATCTTTGCGAGGTTATGCTTTTGCACACCTTACAAAGAGAAGAATGAAAGAGAAGTGATTGAAGAAAAAATAAACAATTTCAGGAAGAAAATGAAAATAGATTGTATATCTGAAAGGACAACCTGTTCAATCTTTTCAGTTTCCATTTTTTCATGACTGATACATTTATCTCAAGCAAATAGCAATGGTGTCAAAGATTCTTGATGTACAGTGAGAGTGAAGAAAATTACCTTGGGTCAATCAATACTCATCAAATTCTGTTATCACCTTGAGACCCCATATGAAAGGTTTGTGTCTCGGCTGGTGGTGCACATTTCCCTTCTGCTCTATAACTGGCTTGAAGGAGCTGATATGGCTGCCTGCTGCAGATTCCCCTCTCCCTCACGCACACAAACACCTATGTAGAAGTGACTCCAGGGAGATATACCCTTTCTTTTGGCTGCGATAAATCTCAACACATTAGGAATTTAACCTTTTGTTTTGAACTTGAGCATTGGCCTAGCTGTCCCTGTTGTGACATCTCTAGGGCAATGGAGATGAGCCATCCATCAGATATAGGCTTCACCTATATTAAAGATGACTTACACTCAGCTCTGCCCTTCTGCTCCGTGCACGCACATATAACATCATTCTGTCATTGAAAGGGAAGAACAACCTGGAGCACAACATCAAACAGAATTGTTTGCACCATCCATGAAACCAGCGTGAATTATCTTCACAGCATATGAAACGTTTATCCTTCACATTGACACATTGACACATTTTTTACATTTAAGTTATTTAGCAGACACTCTTATCCAGAGCGACTTACAGTAGTGAGTCCATACATTTTCATACTGGTCCCCCGTGGGAATCAAACCCACAACCCTGGCGTTGCAAGCGCCATGCTCTACCAACTGAGCCACACAGGACCATTTAAATGCACTCTATCATTTTACTAACATTTTTCTTAGAACACACAGCACCCTCAGCGTGACTGCATCTTTTACCATCTAATTAAAAGGTACAGCAAAAAAGGTTCTCACACTTGTTTATACTAAAGCCTTGCATCATTTTCTGTGCATGCACATTTCTAGGACGCCACATTTCTATGCATGCATTGCTGTGTATCTCTTAATGTTCCTGCTTTATAAGAGATCCACGTTAAAGTACGACACTTAAACCCCTCGGTGTTTTACATGACTGCATCTAGAGATGTTGTAGTAAGTGTGCCTTCATGGAACACAAACGCTTGTGACAGCATTGTCTTTTTGTTGTCCACCACAGTGTTCAAAGTGAGGGAGAACGTTTTCCAGGCCATACCATCAAAGGGTGTTTTCAAAAGACCCTTCGTTTGTAAGGTAAAATAACCTATTCTGAGAAATAAAGTAATGTCTCAATTTCTCACACTGTCTGCCTCTCCTGCTTCCTCAGGGGACCCACCGGCCCTGTCCCTGAGTCTCCAGAGGTTGCCGTAGACCTGCTCATTGCAAATTTTCTCTCCCTGTCTCAGCTTCTCCCGGCTCACTGTCAACTGATTAGTACATAATGTCATAGCCTACTTATTATTACATTCTGCCAGCTACAGGGACACGCTCCAATACGTTCTCAGTAGGCAATGGCGGATTCTTTTGCATGTTTTTAAGATTGCTTTTGTGAGTGAAAAAGGAAATGCTATGAGCACTAGAATTGGAAAGGTAAGAAAATATTAGCTTTATGTATTTGCATCGTTTTTTTGCATAAAGGGCATTTAAAGGCTAAAAGTATTAATCCCAGAAATTTGGTAATTTATGTGATTGACATGACGCAGTACCATTAAGTACCATGTTTCCTAGTCATATTATATAGGGGACTCTGGTAGTGACCCTAAAACACTTTTGTTTAAAACCAATCAATCAAAAGTATTTATAAATCCCTTTTTACATCAGTAGTTGTCACAAAGTGCTTATAAAAAAAAAATACTAAAACCCCAAAGAGCAAGCAATGCAGATGTAGAAGCACGGTGGCTAGGAAAAACTCCCTGGAAAGGCAGGAACCTAGGAAGAAACCTAGAGAGGAACCAGGCTCCAACGGGTGGCGAGTCCTCTTCTGGCTGTGCCGGATGGAGATTATAAGAGTGTATGGCCATTACGGCCAGATCATTCTGGCCTTTAACCACGGTGAATAACTTAGACAACTGCTATGGTACCTCAGGGCAATATCACACCACTTGAGAAGGTACAATTATTGACCAAAGTACAAAGAAATACAGGGAGGAACTGAACTGACCTGATTGAACAGGTGAATTAAAAAGCACACTGATATCTCTTGGTTGATTTTCCACCCACCCAGTCTTGGGATTGTGGAATAAGGTGTGACTTACTTTGATTCAATAACATCAGTATAAATGTCAATGGAGAGGGACTCTAATGATGTCCACACAATAGCAGCCTTGCTCCAGGGACCTGATTAGGTTAGAGGAAAGAGAACCCACCAGGTGAGACTCCATTGCACTGGCCGTAATGAGTGGAAGCTACATAGTGTATTTGAATGTCAACTCTACCTCCCGAGAGCTGCTTTCTTACATTTTTTTTTTGCATTCTAGAGTAAAACATCAGGGAAGGGTCATGAGCTAAGGGTGCCATTTTACAGGCAAGACATTAATATTCCCATTGCATGTTCCTGTGTCAAAAACTGACGAGCGAGGATGATATGTAACTTCCTCCTGCCAATTTGAGCAGATATGTCTATAATGATATCCTAGTGTGCTTTATTTGTAAGGATGTTGAGAACATCAGATTTTAAGGGGAATTACATGTCTGACCAATATGGCAGGAAGGTGTTCAACTCTATAAAACTGGGTAATAACACCACTAGTCAACTTTCGGGTACTGTAGGCCTAATTTAGTATTTAAATGTTACTTCGAAATATTCTGATGAGTACTGTTGGGGGAACCAACTGCCCTGGTTTTGTCAAATGAGTTCTCGTCAATTACCTAGTAAACATTTACTACCCAAGGTTACCTATTAATAACCATATTTCTAGCTGGTTTTGTTGAAGAAAGTGTAAGCAGATATAACCAGAGTAGAAATACCTACTTCCCTTCAACTGTCAGATTAGTATTGAGTCAATGCCAACTGGGCACACCGCATAATTTCTACGTGGATAATTGGGTAATATTTGGTTGAGAAGTTGATCAATGAGATTACAACCTATCTTCACCCACTCAAAAACACAGATAAAAGTTTGTAGAATTTTCTATGTGTTATCCCGATCTTAAAGCACAGCCAAATTCCAAAGGAAAAACAATGTCATGTTTTTGACTCTCACCCTAATGTCTATCACTGTTCTTTCAACCATTTAAGCAACAGAGAAACACATACGGAATTGGTGCGTTCAGTTGCTCTTTAACTTTTATCTTTTAACTTATCATTTCTTAACTTGTCGACAAGTTAATAGGCTATTTATTCTATTTCAAAAGTGGTATTGAATTGTGGTTGGTTGGCAATGCAACCAAATAGTAACATTTGAATGAGATTTATCTTCTGCTTGGAAAGTTCCATCTGTGCCACTGACTAAGTCTGGCTTTAATTTCAGTTTGTCTACAAGTTAATAATTGATGTATTGGATTCACGTCTCCATCTCAACCAAAAATAAAAGTTAAAGAATAGTACTAAATCAAATCAAGTTTAAAAAGATATACAGTGGGGAAAAAAAGTATTTAGTCAGCCACCAATTGTGCAAGTTCTCCCACTTAAAAAGATGAGAGAGCCCTGTAATTTTCATCATAGGTACACGTCAACTAGGACAGACAAAATGAGGAAAAAAATTCCAGAAAATCACATTGTAGGATTTTTTATGAATTTATTTGCAAATTATGGTGGAAAATAAGTATTTGGTCAATAACAAAAGTTTCTCAATAGTTTGTTATATACCCTTTGTTGGCAATGACACAGGTCAAATGTTTTCTGTAAGTCTTCACAAGGTTGTCACACACTGTTGCTGGTATTTTGGCCCATTCCTCCATGCAGATCTCCTCTAGAGCAGTGCTGTTTTGGGGCTGTCGCTGGGCAACACAGACTTTCAACTCCCTCCAAAGATTTTCTATGGGGTTGAGATCTGGAGACTGGCTAGGCCACTCCAGGACCTTGAAATGCTTCGTACGAAGCCACTCCTTCGTTGCCCGGGCGGTGTGTTTGGGATCATTGTCATGCTGAAAGAACCAGCCACGTTTCATCTTCAATGCCCTTGCTGACGGAAGGAGGTTTTCACTCAAAATCTCACGATACATGGCCCCATTCATTCTTTCCTTTACACGGATCAGTCGTCCTGGTCCCTTTGCAGAAAAACAGCCCCAAAGCATGATGTTTCCACCCCCATGCTTCACAGTAGGTATGGTGTTCTTTGGATGCAACTCAGCATTTTTGTCCTCCAAACACGACGAGTTGAGTTTTTACCAAAAAGTTGTATTTTGGTTTCATATGACATTCTCCCAATCCTCTTCTGGATCATCCAAATGCACTCTAGCAAACTTCAGACGGGCCTGGACATGTACTGGCTTAAGCAGGGGGACACGTCTTGCACTGCAGGATTTGAGGCCCTGGCGGCGTAGTGTGTTACTGATGGTATGCTTTGTTACTTTGGTCCCAGCTCTCTGCAGGTCATTCACTAGGTCCCCCCGTGTGGTTCTGGGATTTTTGCTCACCGTTCTTGTGATCATTTTGACCCCACGGGGTGAGATCTTGCGTGGAGCCCCAGATCGAGGGAGATTATCAGTGGTCTTGTATGTCTTCCATTTCCTAATAATTGCTCCCACAGTTGATTTCTTCAAACCAAGCTGCTTACCTATTGCAGATTCAGTCTTCCCAGCCTGGTGCTGGTCTACAATTTTGTTTCTGGTGTCCTTTGACAGCTCTTTGGTCTTCGCCATAGTGGAGTCTGGAGTGTGACTGTTTGAGATTGTGAACAGGTGTCTTTTATACTGATAACAAGTTCAAACAGGTGCCATTAATACAGGTAACAAGTGGAGGACAGAGGAGCCTCTTAAAGAAGAAGTTACAGGTCTGTGAGAGCCAGAAATCTTGCTTGTTTGTAGGTGACCAAATACTTATTTTCCACCATAATTTGCAAATAAATTCATTAAAAATCCTACAATGTGATTTTCTGGATTTTTTTTCTCAATTTGTCTGTCATAGTTGACGTGTACCTATGATGAAAATTACAGGCCTCTCTCATCTTTTTAAGTGGGAGAACTTGCACAATTGGTGGCTGACTAAATACTTTTTTTCCCCACTGTATATATTTAGCTCAGCTCCAGTACAGTGGGCCTGGCAGCACCTGCCTGCATGGCGTCTCTTACGGTGGTGCTCCTGTGACAGGCTCTTGCTCATTGACTGTCAGACAGTCTATTGTCAGGAGAATCATTATGAATCCTCTCCCCGGCCCTGACTAGTCTTCCGTCATGAGGCTTTAGCCCTGGTTCTCTGGCAGGGATGTGCCCCTGTCGCCTCGGCCTAATCTCACAGGCAATCTACAGTTCACTGTGACATTGACCTGTTATTAGCCACACTACACTTTTAGGGAGCATGCAAAGGCACTTTTGGCAATCCGACAGCTACTTGGCCTGAACTTCATTTCGGTGCAGGTAATACAACTGATGCTCAAATGAAGATTAGAGAGTAAAGGTATGCCCCAACCTCTCCATTTGGGAATTCTACGAGCCAATCCCCTTCAAACTCCATTCTAGTATATCCAGGCGACATTGGCGTCTTCCTTGTCTCGTCCATGCTTTGGATATCCCTGACATCATGTTGGATCTGCTGGGATATCCCACTTACCATGGCTAACCCATGGCCTACCTATCTAAAACTTTCATTATTACTACTGCAATGTAGGGAACGGGGATACCTGGTCAGTTGCACAACTGAATGCATTCAACCGAAATGTGTCGTCCGTATTTAACCCAACCCCTCTGAATCAGAGAGGTGCGAGGGGCTGCCTTAATCTATGTTATCGGCGCCCGGGGAGTAGTTGTTGTTCAGGGTTAACTGCCTTGCTCAAGGGCAAAACAGAAGATTTTTCCACCTCAGAGATTCAAACCAGCGATCTTTCGGTTACTGTCCCAACGCTCTTAACCGCTAGGCTACCTGCCACCCGTACTGCTACTAGTACCTCTGGGCTACGTACTACTACTATTACCTAGTCTCCCACTGAAGGCTACTATTTATAAAACAGTCACTCCCTCTACTACACCAACCTCCATTTTTTAAACAATAACAAACTTCTAAACTTCCCCAACTAGATCATATTTCTCTCCCTATCTAATAGCGTAAAACATTTAGAATAAAAGTCCGGTAGTCTGAGTGTAGTTATTTGTGGTATGTGATCTAACTGCCCCACACTCCAAAGTAATAAGTTGATATAGTAGTCTGTCAAAGTAATCAGACCAGATATTTTAATATATTTACCTTTGACTTAAGTAAAAGGTTTTAAACTTCTTCAACTACCACAAAAATACTTTTAAAGAGCTGAAGCAAGTCAAGCAAGCCCTTTTGTCTCTTTTTCCCAGGGAGAATAATGTATTATACTTAATGAAACTAATTACACATTACAAACAGGCCTAAGAAGAATATTTAGATCTAATTTGACATCTTCTGTGTTGTTAATTCAATGTTCACCTTTAAATGACATCCCAATTGACATAATTTCAGACAATATAACCAAAATACCACATTTATAGAGCGCTTTAAATATTTTTTATTACATTTTCACAATGTTAAATATATAACTAGGTTAACAAGAGTTAGTTGACTGGATAAATAACATTTGTCCAACCATTGTAGAACTGCAAACGCACAGGGGGCCTTGGCCTCTGTCTCTTTACATTCTATTTAGAGGAAGCCAATCCTATTTTCTTTCTTTCCAACTATGCTTGTTACAACAAGTCACAGAATGATGTGTAACTGTCTTGACTAGGAAAGCCCTAACAGGACCACAATAGAGTTATTTCAAGACTATAGGAAAGCCCTAACAGGACCACAAGAGAGTTGTTTCAAGAGTGCAAAGAAAATCACATTTCTTGTTTTATCTGCTGTATGCTATGTTCATCACCTCCCATAGTGGGCATGCTCCACTGGCTAGCAATTATGCAGTTATGTTCTTATTTGAGATCTCCCCAATCAGTTTCTTAGAAGTACAATACCAACTGCATCTACATCAGGCATACAAGACAAAAAACAAGTTGCTGTGTCAAATGGATAGTATTTTCACTCTCTTTTTAAGAAATGTGTTCAAGCAGTGTGTAAGGCAAGTGCAATTGTAGCTCTGATAATAAGATGCTGGCTCTCAAGCAAGAAACACAGTGTAGGAAAACCCTCACCTTTCATTATAGACAACATGGCCATGTTAACTTTGTTATTCCATTAATATTAATATTAATTAATATCCATTAATATTTTCTCTCAGTTTTTTTGGGGACCATTTCTGTATTAAGGTGAACCTGACCTTCTTGATATAAAAACATCTCTACAGGCTCTAGAAGACCAGCATCTTATCTGCCAATGTGTCTTTGATGAGATCTGCAGAAACATAAAGAGAGATTTTATAAAAATATATAAAAAATAAAAATGTATGCACTCACTAACTGTAAGTCGCTCTGGATAAGAGCGTCAGCTAAATGACTAAAATGTTAATGTAAAAAAATGATGCTAGGGTCAGATGCAGAGTAATGGATTGGATTTATTAAGCGCTTATCCGAGTACTCAAAGTGCTTCAAATTGACTGCAAGAATACAGTGTATTGGAATCTTTTCATTAGGGTCGAGTAGGGAAACCACATTCTGTAATTATTTTAACACTTGTGGTTATCATACCCTCCCTTGTTATTAACAGCTGTTCACATACACTGAGTGTACAAAACATTAGGAACATAATCCTAATATTGAGTTGCACCCCATTTTGCCCTCAGAACAGCCTCAATTCATCAGGGCATGTACTCTACAGGGTGTCGAAAGCGTTCCACAGGGATGCTGGCCCATGTTAACGCCAATGCTTCCCACAATTGTGTCAAGTTGGCTGGATGTCCTTTGGGTGGTGGACCATTCTTGATACACGGGGAAACAGTTGAGCGTGAAAAACCGGTGGGCCAGGCACCTACTACCATACCCCGTTCAAAGGCACTTAAATATTTTGTCTTGCCCATTCACCCTCTAAATGGCACACATACACAATCCATGTCTCAATTGTCTCAAGGCTTAAAATCCTTCTTTAACCTGTCTCCTCCCCTTCATCTACACTGATTGAAGTGGATTTAACAGGTGACTTCAATAAGGGATCATAGCTTTCACCTGGATTCACCTGGTCAGTCTATGTCAATGAAAGAGCAGGTGTTCCTAATGTTTTGTGCACTCAGTGTAATTCTCACTTATTCAAACAAAGGGTTCTGAGAATTGCAACTCAGATGGCTAACTAAGGGTATGATGGTGTGTGAACCTTCTTAAGGCAAATACAAGTTGTGAGGCTAAAAAGCAACAGTTCTCTAAATCACACTTAGTAGTGCTGTTGTGTATATTTTACCATATGCTATTTCATTGAACTATAATGTAATTTCAAACGTGTAGCTGGTCCAATCAGATAACATGGCACACGTTAGCCCTATGCTAAACTCACCAACCAATGGCATTTCTTTAAAAAGATCAACCATGGCCACTAGAGGGATATTTTAAACTTACAAATTCAAGGTTTACTTTTGTTCTGTTGGTCTATAACAAAATGTTGTGTACCTATATTGTTTATTTATTGAAAACATATATATTTGTTGAATTTTAAAACATACAATCTACCTGCAGGGAAGCCGCTCAACATTTACATTACATTCCAGTCATCTAGCAGACGCTCCCGTCCAGAGCGACCCAGAGGAGCAACCAGGGTCAAGCGCCTCGACCATTGATTTTCAAGCAAAGTTATGTCAAAACTGTAACTTGGCCACTGAGGAACATTCACTGTCTTCTTGGTAAGCAACTCCAGTGTAGATTTGACTTTGTGTTGTAGGTTATTGTCCTGCTGAAAGGTGAATTTCTCTCCCAGTGTCTGGTGTAAAGCAGACTGAAGCAGGTTTTCCTCTAGAATTTTGCCTGTGCTTAGCTCCATCCCATTTCTTTTCATCCTGAAATACTCCCCAGTCTTTGCCAATGTCAAGCATATCCATACCACCACCATGCTTGAAAATAAGGAGGCAGTTATTTAGCAATGTGTTGTGTTGGATTTGCCCCAAACATAAGGCTTTGCATTTAGGCCAAAAAGTTTTATTTTTGCAGTATTACCTCAGTGCCTTGATGCATACTGTGCATATGCATGTTTTGGAATATGATTCCCTATATTTGTATTCTTCTTTTCACTCTGTCATTTAGGTAATTATTGTGGAGTCACTACAATGTTGTTGAGCCTTCTTCACCACTGTGTCTGTGTGGATGGACCATTTCAGGTCCTCAGTGATGTGCATGCCGAGGAACTTGAAGCTTTTGACCCTCTCCACTGCGATGTGGATGGGGGTGTGCTCTCTCTGCTGTCTCCTGCAGATCAGCTCCTTTGTTCTGTTGACATTATTTTCCTGGCACCACTCCGCCAGGGCTCTCACCTCCTCCCTGCAGGCTGCCTCGTCGTTGTTGGTAATCAGGCCTACCACTGTTGTGCGTCAGCAAACTTGATGATTGAGTTGGAGATGTGACTAGCCATGCAGCCATGGGTAAACAGAGAGTACAAGAGGAGCTGAGCAGGCACCACTGGCTGAGGTGTTGTTGCCTATCTTCACCACCTGGGGTCGGCCTATCAGGAAGTCTAGGACCCAGTTGCACAGGGAGGGGTTCAGACCCAGGTCCCTGCGCTTAGTGATGAGCTTGGAGGGCACTATAGTGTTGAAGGCTGAGCTGTAGTCGATGAACCGCGTTCTCACATAGGTATTCCTCTTGTCCAGGTGGGATAGGGCAGTGTTCAGTGCAATGGTGATTGCGTCGTCTGTGGATCTGTTAGGGAGGCGAAAGTCATTTAGTTCCGTTACCTTCGTTTTCTTTGGTACAGGAACAATGGTGGACATCTTGAAGCAAGTGGGGACAACAGACTGGGATAGGGAGAGTAAACACTTCAGCCAGCTGGTCTGCACAAGCTCTGAGGATGCGGTTTGGGATGCCGTCTGGGCCGGCAGCCCTGCGAGGGTTAACAATCTTGAATGTCTTACTCACATCAGCAACAGAGATCGGGAGCACACAATCTTTGAGCTGCGGGGGCTCACGTCGGAGTCTTGGTATTGTTTTCCTCTAAGCAGGCGAAGAAGGGGATTAGTTTGTCCCAGAGTGAGACGTCGGTGTCCTGGCTTTCCCTTGGCTGGCTTTCCCGTTATAATCCTGATTGTCTGGAGTCCTTGCAACATGCGTCTCATGTCCGAGCCATTGAATTGCAATTCCACTTTGTTTCTGTACTGTCGTTTTGCATCTTTGATTGCCATTGCTGGTCTGTTTGTACACGTCCATGTTCTCAGTCACCTTGCCATGGTTAAATGCAGTGGTTCACGCTTTCAGTTTTGCGCGAATGCTGCCATCTATCCATGGTTTTTGGTTTGGATACTGTATGTACATGTATATTTTCTTTATATTCAGTGAATAGGGGCAAAATCTATCGTTACCACAAAAACTTCAACTTTGACTGCATTCACATTTGCCCCCATAGCCCTTTCCTGCAGTCAATGACCAAAATCGCCCTCTTTGACCTCATGGGTGGAATGTTGTTAATACTGTATGTTTCATAATTTCATAATTACTACATGTTATGTTTACGACGTAAATCCGGTGTTTCTATGTCAAACAGTTTTGTTATATTTCAGTCTTCTGTGATGTATATAAAGTGTAATATTGGGATGCAAACTCAAAATGTAATACATTTAAACTATATATCTGACATGGTACAGGTGTCTTCTTTTTTAAAGCACATAACCATGTGTGTGAGGTGTATACTTTTGTTTCAAAGTAGATTTATTTAAGACTACCAATAATCACTCTGTGTGACCCTGATTTTGCCCGCTTCAGTAAAAATGTAAGATGCACTATGCAGAAATCACTCTGCCATTTCCTGGTTGCTAAAATTTGAATAGTTTGCCTAATTTCAGTTTATGTGACAAAACAAGCAAGTATATACACTGAGTATACAAAACATTAAGAACATGACATAGACTGACCAGGTGAATCCAGGTGAAAGCTATGCTCCCTTATTGATGTGACCTGTTAAATCCACTTCAATCAGTGTAGATGAAGGGGAGGAGACAGGTTAAAGAAGGATTTTTAAGTCTTGAGACAATTGAGACATGGATTGTGTATGTGTGCCATTCAGAGGGTGAATGGGCAAGACAAAATATTTAAAAGCCTTTGAACGGGGTCTAGTAGTAGGTGCCAGGCGCACCAGTTTGTGTCAAGAACTGCGACACTGCTGGGTTTTTCACACAACCCAAAGGACATCCAGCCAACTTGATACAACTGTGGGACACATTGGAGTCAACATGGGCCAGCATCCCTGTGGAACGCTTCGACACCTTGTAGGGTCCATGCCCCGACGAATTGAAGCTGTTCTGAGGGCAAAAGTTGGGGTGCAACTCAACGTGTTCCTAATGTTTGGTATACTCAGTGTAGTGTAGAGAATCATTGTACGATCTAAACTGCTGTGAAATATATTTTCCATAACGAAAAATATTATATTTTCAGCTTTTTGAAGCTGGTGTACAAAATCTAAAGTAAAAGACGCAAAAACTAAACTTAAGAACGAGAAGCATAGAAATAACGCACATAGAGCATATCTATCACTTCTTAGACTTGCATTCAATGGCAATGACAGATCTATAACTCACAATTCTATGGCCATGTCTAGACTTGACAATTCATGCAGCTTTAGTATTCTGATCATAGAGTTCTGATCATGGAATTCCGAACACGTCATGCATCTACACCTACATTTACATTTATCTACCGTTGCCACAGTGTGTCCGGATTCCCTTTTCCCACACTATATTCAAATGTCAGTATGCATTCTACAAATGGTGGAACAGGCAAAATATGATAATAACACAACAACAACTGATGGCAGTAGCTAACTACTGTAGCTAACTAGCCAGCTAACCTCTCTAGCTAGTCAGCAAGCTAGCAAGCAATGC
The DNA here is from genome assembly GCF_020615455.1 of Coregonus clupeaformis. Classification (NCBI taxonomy): domain Eukaryota; kingdom Metazoa; phylum Chordata; class Actinopteri; order Salmoniformes; family Salmonidae; genus Coregonus; species Coregonus clupeaformis. Next base: position 45,657,927 of record NC_059203.1, read on the forward strand.
TAAAGGGATAGCAAACTGGTTAGCATAACTCTAGCCAAACAAAAAATAGTTTTTCAAAATATTAGCATTTATGAGTCCAGCAAACACGTTCCTCACACGCTAAGAACGTATTTCCTCCAACGTTATAATGAAAAGGTGCCTCTCGGTCCCAAAACACACGTTTTCTGGAGACTTGTGGGAGGAGTGCTGATGACGTTGCGCACTGTATGCGTTTTCGGTTGCCTGATTGCATCCAGACTGAGGAGAAATCCACACACAATGCATCCCTGACCCCCTCCTGAAGTGGTCAGCCAGATATGAACACAATCAGAGCACAAAGCGACCATTGTGCGTCTAGACCCGTCTTTTCAATGTGATCTTCGTATTCTGATAACAGAAGTTGCATGTAAGTGTCAAGTGTAGGCACGACCTCTGTGAATTTTGTCAGGTCGCCCAAAAAGTTACATATTGCAGCTTTAAGGCCCGTACAGACTGTACGATTTTAGCCGTCTTATGCCACGATTTTGCCATCCCATGTTGTGGGCAAATTCTTAGGCCGTAAACGATTGTCGGACGTCTTGACTCATTCAGTCTGACAGGGTCTAGGTCTGCCGATTAAGTACCACTATGTGCGGTCGTAGGCTCCGACAAGGTTCTGGCAGTGTCCGAAATGTTGAGCCTTTATCGTGTAGTGTGGCTGGTGTTAAGAGCCGATCTCGGTGACTGACCAATAGGAACATGGCTGGAAATGACGACATTTGTTATTCAAAATTCGACTGTGGAATTCACACATCGTATAATGAAAACTTGGTGCAAGTAATGGGTTGCGTCTAGTTACAAATAACATAAACACACCTCAAATGTCAAAATCTTGTATTGAGTAATGCCAAGGATTATGTGGAGACGCATATCACATTCAAGCTATGGGGCTTATATTCGGCATAGCTTTTTTCCATGTTGTGATGTGCCTCTTCAATTCGAGAGTTGAGCTTTTCATTACGAGGAGCTCATGGTCACAGAGGTAGGAGGAGCAGTGTCTATCAGTCATCAATATAGCAACAGCTTGTTGTTGTTATTTCGACGCCATGATACGCCATGTTGACGTAGCCCACGTCGCAGTTAACATAGTCTACGTCAGCTGACGTAGCCTCACAAGCCAATCACAGAATGTGACGACAGAACTGAAGCAAATCGTACAATCTGGCCAGGTTGATATCAAGATTTTAATTTGGTTACATCGCACAGTGTGACGTGTAATAATCGTAAAAGACTGAATCCGACGTATAGTGTGGGAAGGCCTTTAGTTCCAATATTTCTGCCCCAGAATGTGCCTACCGCCCAAGTTTGATCAACATGATGGAAAATATGATTTTTCTGTGTACTATATATGCATGACTTAAAGCATAATAATGATGACAAATGTAACTATAAATATGGTTATTCCATACTCTAAGTATGTATGATTACATAGTCAGTTTATTTTGATATGTTCAGTAAATTTGGTCAGAATGTGACTATCCTATTTGGCTGCTTGTACATTTTACCCCTTAAAAATTACATTACAGTTTCAATATCTCTGGCCCAGAAAGTCAGGTAAAATCTCCCACAGTTTTCTGTGTCCTTGGTGGTGCTACAGACCACATTTTTTAAAGCATAATAACTATGAAAAGTAACTATTAATGGCTCCATTCCATTATCTAAGTGTTTGTTTGATAATGCACTAAGTTTTTGTTGAGAATTTCAGGATATTTGACCTAAACTATTATATCACTATTTCCATTATGCTCATTTTCACCAGATTTGATCTTTAACCCTTTGAAAATCTAAATGTAACTTGCTATCCAGCCTAACTTTGTATCACCCAATCACTACTATTGTGGGTTTTTGGTTGCAAGCAAGTTTGTTTTAACACGCAGGTGCATGTAATCTCCTGTTTTAAGAAATCCAGTGCTAATGTGCAGCTATGCGATAAGTCCTGCCTGTTGGTTGTAATTGAACCTATGGTACTGACACACTGGCATTCCTAAGGTAGGCTATTTGGAGCTGAAGAACTGGCAATATTGTCAGTGAGCTGTATGCTATGTCAACGTGAACGTTCTGAAGAATGCTTAATATCAAGGATAGAAATTGAGGATATTACAGTTCCTTTCAGATCTCAACTGTTCTCTGACACAATCTAATCTCACAAACGTCATCCTATTTAATCAACAAGGTTTGGTTAAATAGCAAGTCCTGATGTCTGTTAAATAAATCTGGAACATCTTATTAATTAAGTTAGTGTTACATCTTCACCAGAGTAATTTTGATCAAGGACCAATTTCCCTCTAGATTGAATGCCAATCAATAAAGCTGTTGATTGCTATTGACCTTCCTAATGGTTTCAGTGGACGTTTTTTCCTTGAACAGAAACTTAGTCCCCAATTCAATCTAAAGTTCGTCTTGAAGATAGGAAATAATTTATCTATGCAAATCTGGCTTTAACACCACACTACACCACACCATTGGACACCAGACGCCAAGACCATGCTGCTGCTCCCTGCCAACATAGTCAACATAAGATAAGAGCCTATCTCCAAAGAGCAGGTACACAGGCAATTTAACCTACAGGGTGGCAGGTAAAACGATTTCTTGTCTGCTGCAGTTCATTGAATATCAGTGAGAAGAGCAAAATGTAGATTCTGTGTTGCCATACAAGTACTGCATGTTTTAAATGTAGACCTCTTGCATTTCCTTTCTGAACCGTTACAATACACAAAAAATGTCCATTAACAGGACAAATACCCCCTATAGATAGCTAGCCTTTCCTATTATAGTACATTCATGACCTTAAGTTGCCCATCCACTTACCACTGATCCATAGCTTTTAGCAGTGAAGCACAGTAATGCATTTAATGAACCTGAACACTTTAGTGAATTAGAAGCTGGCCTCTTTTGTCCATGCTGAATTCCTCTCTTGGTTTGTGAAACAATAGAATCATTTCCTGAGCTGGCTGATCATGTAATATAAACTGAAAGTAATGTTTATATAAACTGTTCAGGTTAGCCTCAATAGCCCAGAGCTTTGCTTGAAGACAAAACGCTCTAAGCAGCCACTTGTGAGTTGTACAAACAAGTAAATTGGATTAAGATCCATCTGTGATTTAAATAGGAACGATCAAAAATAACATCAATGACAAGTTTAGCAATAAGAGTGCAGATGGTGGAATGAAGCGGTTGGTACCTATACAGGGAGAAGGAGCATATGTTGCACAATGCATCTTTCAATTCATTTCATAACCCTTCATTTCATAGAAATATTGTAATTTTGGAGGATTTTATTTGATTTATTAGGATCCCCATTAGCTGATGCCAGTAGCGACAGCTAGTCTTACTGGGGTCCGACACATAACGAAAAAGACATTACAGACAAAATACTTTACAATTTACATACATTTAAAAACATTAACATGTAGTGTGTGTGTGTGTGTGTGTGTGTGTGTGTGTGTGTGTGTGTGTGTGTGTGTGTGTGTGTGTGCATCTATCAGTTAACATACATGTCAGTACATACACACAACAAGTAGGTCACATGGGGAGAGGCGTTGTGCCGTGAGGTGTTGCTTTATTTGTTTTTTGAAACCAGGTTTGCTGTTCACTTGCCATATATAAGATGAAAGGGAGTTCCATGCACTCATGGACCTGTATAATACTGTACATTTCCTTGAATTTGTTCTGGACCTGGGGACTGTGAAAAGACCCCTGGTGGCATGTCTGGTGGGTTAAGTGTGTGTGTCAGTGCTGTGTGTAAGTTGACTATGCAACCTTTTTTTGGAGGAATGCTTATTCTTTGAAAGATTTTGTCAGAGATCAAACTTTGCTAACTGTCATAATATAAATTGATAAGACCCCAAGGCACCTAACAACACCCGTGCCAATATATCCTCCAAACACCGGCTTCTCGGGCATTATCACTTAAGTAAATGGTGGTGTCACCTGAACTATGTTCTTAAATGTAGGCAGAGAACTTCATATTTATTTTTAAATGTCAGTATTCTCCCTTGCAATGTTAGAAACAATTGCATGATTGGAAACAGACCACAAACTCTCAGGTGATCAACAACCAAAATACCGGAGACCATAACTGCAAGTGGGAGAAAAAAAAACTACTATCCTGCCTCCTCACTGCACAACCACCAAGACGGCCTACCACACAACAATGTCTGGTAAGTAGTGCATTAATTGTGCATACAATTCCTGCACATGTGCTAACTGTAAGTCGCTCTGGATAAGAGCGTCTGCTAAATGACTAAAATGTAAATGTAAATGTAAATCTGATAATTACTTAGCAAACTTTTACTACCTCTGTAGTCTAGCACTCATCAGGTCACTATTTTCTGCACACATTGCAAAAACAAATGTTACTAGAAACCCATCACCTTTCCAAAGGGATTTTCAGGTCAAATATGACAAATGTCCAATCATATATTTTGCCGCATGCATCCTTGTGGAGTCAGATCCAAATTGCATTAATATGACTGTGCTGTAGACTGATATCCGACAGAAATTGACACCTACCTGAAAATGACGTCTGACACTGGAGAGAGGAAACTGTGTTGACAGCACCTGCTGCTGCAGCAATGAGGCAATACGACGGGGGAGAGGACGAATGGGAATCTCATCAGATTAGCGGAGAGAGAGAATCTTCAGGTAGAACTGACATAGACTCCATTTAAATCTCAGCTGTCACTTCTCCCTCTGAGGGACACTGATGTTCAGGGAAGCCAGAACAGTGCAGGCAGCACAAACAATACAGCTCAGCTCATAGACTGTTAATGCTTTCTTATCTTGTTTCCCAATTTGGTTTGATTTTGTATTATATCTGTATCATATAACTGCTATCTATGAAAATGCATTTATTACATTCGATTGTCAGTGTTTGCTGAACCCTTACGGAAAAACCACATGATTTCACATGTGGAAAATAACATGATTTCACATGTCGGAAATCGAATGTGTTTTTGGAACACTTCACGTGATGATATTTCACATGAAGTTTCACATGTCGATTTTCACATTTGAAATAATGTGAAACCATGTGTTTTTGGAATGATGATATTTCACATGATCACATAACACACATGTGAATATTTTTTCATGAGATTTCACAGGTGATGCCCTGCAAACAAAACTGAGTCAGTAGGATACACACACAAACAGTGCTTTTAACATAGTGTTTTTTCAACTTACATATTTGACATACAGTACATAATGTATGTTAATTTATACTGTAATTATTAGTCAACATGTCCTCACCTGGTATTTGAACTTAGAACCTCTCGGTTCATGGCATTCAGATCATCCTGCTATGCCACCATGTCTGTGTCAATGACTGATTTCCCGTGTATTCATACACTTTGGACTTCAAAGTAAATCTCAGCTTTGTTAAAAATACACAAAATAAAAACGGTTATATTTCTCATAGTGATTCAGGAGTAACATTAAATCAGAATAATATGCCCCACCAACATTAGACAACTATACCTTGATGTATTATAGGTAATTAATGTGTGGGGGAACGCTACAGACTTTGTGGTGTAGCAGAAAGATCAGCGTATCCCAAAAGTTTTGAGTTCAAATCCCAGGTGGGGTCACATTGAAAAGTCAGTAGTAAATTATCATGTCAAATGTAATCATATTGTCATTTATTAAAGGTTTTTACACTATTTTAGCTGAACAGCGTACTACTTAAAAAAATTTTTAAAAAACATATCATTTCATTCCGTACAAAAAAACACATTTGAAATCGGATTTTCACATGAAATAGCTGTTTTCACATGTTGATCTGATGAATGTTCACATGTGAAAACAAAACAGACAATCAGTTGTTGTGAAACCATATGTTCACGTATTAAATTGAGTTCACATGTTTACACCACCTTCTGAAATGTTAGGAGAATAATCAAATTTGCACTTTCACATGTGAAAAACCTTCACATGTGAAAATCTAACTCACATTTTCATGTGAAAAATATCCATATGTGAAGATCCATATGTGAAAATCAAATTTGCAGTTTTATACATTGGGGAAAAAAAGTATTTAGTCAGCCACCAATTGTGCAAGTTCTCCCACTTAAAAAGATGAGAGAGGCCTGTAATTTTCATCATAGGTACACGTCAACTATGACAGACAAAATGAGAAAAAGAAATCCAGAAAATCACATTGTAGGATTTTTAATGAATGTATTTGCAAATGATGGTGGAAAATAAGTATTTGGTCAATAACAAAAGTTTCTCAATACTTTGTTATATACCCTTTGTTGACAATGACACAGGTCAAACATTTTCTGTAAGTCTTCACAAGGTTTTCACACACTGTTGCTGATATTTTGGCCCATTCCTCCATGCAGATCTCCTCTAGAGCAGTGATGTTTTGGGGCTGTCGCTGGACTTTCAACTCCCTCCAAAGATTTTCTATGGGGTTGAGATCTGGAGACTGGCTAGGCCACTCCAGGACCTTGAAATGCTTCTTACGAAGCCACTCCTTCGTTGCCCGGGCGGTGTGTTTGGGATCATTGTCATGCTGAAAGACCCAGCCACGTTTCATCTTCAATGCCCTTGCTGATGGAAGGAGGTTTTCACTCAAAATCTCACGATACATGGCCCCATTCATTCTTTCCTTTACACGGATCAGTCGTCCTGGTCCCTTTGCAGAAAAACAGCCCCAAAGCATGATGTTTCCACCCCCATGCTTCACAGTAGGTATGGTGTTCTTTGGATGCAACTCAGCATTCTTTGTCCTCCAAACACGACGAGTTGAGTTTTTACCAAAAAGTTATATTTTGGTTTCATCTGACCATATGACATTCTCCCAATCCTCTTCTGGATCATCCAAATGCACTCTAGCAAACTTCAGACGGGCCTGGACATGTACTGGCTTAAGCAGGGGGACACGTCTGGCACTGCAGGATTTGAATCCCTGGCGGCGTAGTGTGTTACTGATGGTAGGCTTTGTTACTTTGGTCCCAGCTCTCTGCAGGTCATTCACTAGGTCCCCCCGTGTGGTTCTGGGATTTTGCTCACCGTTCTTGTGATCATTTTGACCCCACGGGGTGAGATCTTGCGTGGAGCCCCAGATCGAGGGAGATTATCAGTGGTCTTGTATGTCTTCCATTTCCTAATAATTGCTCCCACAGTTGATTTCTTCAAACCAAGCTGCTTACCTATTGCAGATTCAGTCTTCCCAGCCTGGTGCAGGTCTACAATTTTGTTTCTGGTGTCCTTTGACAGCTCTTTGGTCTTGGCCATAGTGGAGTTTGGAGTGTGACTGTTTGAGGTTGTGGACAGGTGTCTTTTATACTGATAACAAGTTCAAACAGGTGCCATTAATACAGGTAACGAGTGGAGGACAGAGGAGCCTCTTAAAGAAGAAGTTACAGGTCTGTGAGAGCCAGAAATCTTGCTTGTTTGTAGGTGACCAAATACTTATTTTCCACCATAATTTGCAAATAAATTAATTAAAAATCATACAATGTGATTTTCTGGAGAAAAAAATTCTCAATTTGTCTGTCATAGTTGACGTGTACCTATGATGAAAATTACAGGCCTCTCTCATCTTTTTAAGTGGGAGAACTTGCACAATTGGTGGCTGACTAAATACTTTTTTCCCCACTGTATGTATTTTTTTCCCTTCACGTTAAAATCTAACTCTCACATGTGGAATTGCATTTTCACGTGAAAAACGTTGTTGAAATTTTGCATCCCCATGTTATCACATTTATTTCACGAGATCATATTTTCACGTGTAGTTTAATTTTATCACATTTCTTTTACATCTTGTCACACGTTATCACATTAATTTGACATAAAATCACGTGAAATGTATTTGTTTTTTCTGTTAGGGATTGGCCAATCAATATGTAAATTATGGGTCATACTCTTTTAGACACATTAGAAATGTAAATCATACATGTTTCCTCAGAACAAAATATGTTGCATGGATACAGAACTGCTTGCATTTACTCAGCAAATGAGTGAAAGGGTCAGTGTTATTGTCTATTAGACTTTAGGCCTTAGTGTGTAGCATTTGGACATTAAATTGCCTCCATGGAGCAGCCCCTGGCAGCCCCATGTTTAATGGGCCGTGATGACCACTTGTCATACTCAGCAGTCACATCTGATAAGTTTAGAACGGGGAGCCAGTGATAACACTTTGTGTCACATCTCCGTGTAAGCATTTTGAGGGGCTTTGAAAAACCCTGTGTTGCCACACAGAGAGGATAAGTGCTTGCTACACGATCCATCCTCCCGTTCATCTCAGAATGGTCCGATCTTACAAATTAAACACAAAGGTAAAAAAGGTCAATAAAGACAAGAGAAAAACACTCATCCTGGTTAACTACTGTACTTTTATAATCAAATGTTGTTTACTTTAAATGTGGGACACAGTACTGTTATATAGATTCCTGTAGCAATATTGTAATACTGACTGATTCAATCGGAAGTTTTCTGTCAAACCGAGAGATGTGCAAATGTCAAAACTGAAGGCATGAGCGGTTCTACAGCTCCTAGGTGAGATTATGTCCCATACCAGCAATGTTTGCCCTGGTTTCTCGCAGACTATGTTTGGCAGCGAGTGTACATTCTGTGGAGCTGTCCACTGAGTGAGAGTGGTGACTGGTGTGCCAAATAATTTGTAAAAGGCCATTTTGCTCACCATGCTTGACAGGAGAATGAAGGTCTAGAATCTTCTTTGTGGCACCTGGCCTAAGCAGCAATGTGTGGACCATAGTGAACAGACCACTAAGCTTGGTGCCATAAAATAATAATGAAACGTGTATAATTTTGTAGGGGAATCAGCCTGTGTAGTTTCCTGGGGTGAAATACAGTGCCTTGCAAAAGTATTCATCCCCCTTGGCATTTTTCCTATTTTGTTGCATTATAACCTGTAAATGAAATTAATTTTTATATGGATTTCATGTAATGGACATGCACAAAATAGTCCAAATTGGTGAAGTGAAATGAAAGAAATAACTTACAAAATAAATAACGGAAAAGTGGTGCGTGCATATGTATTCACCCCCTTTGCTATGAAGCCCCTAAATAAGATCTGGTGCAACCAATTACCTTCAGAAGTCACATAATTAGTTAAATAAAGTCCACCTGTGTGCAATCTAAGTGTCACATGATCTCAGTATATATATAAATATATATATATATATACAGTGAGGAAAAAAAGTATTTGATCCCCTGCTGATTTTGTACGTTTGCCCACTGACAAAGACATGATCAGTCTATAATTTTAATGGTAGGTTTATTTGAACTGAGAGACAGAATAACAACAACAAAATCCAGGAAAACGCATGTCAAAAATGTTATAAATTGATTTGCATTTTAATGAGGGAAATAAGTATTTGACCCCTCTGCAAAACATGACTTAGTACTTGGTGGCAAAACCCTTGTTGGCAATCACAGAGGTCAGACGTTTCTTGTAGTTGGCCACCAGGTTTGCACACATCTCAGGAGGGATTTTGTCCCACTCCTCTTTGCAGATCTTCTCCAAGTCATTAAGGTTTTGAGGCTGACGTTTGGCAACTCGAACCTTCAGCTCCCTCCACAGATTTTCTATGGGATTAAGGTCTGGAGACTGGCTAGGTCATTCCAGGACCTTAATGTGCTTTTTCTTGAGCCACTCCTTTGTTGCCTTGGCCGTGTGTTTTGGATCATTGTCATGCTGGAATACCCATCCACGACCCATTTTCAATGCCCTGGCTGAGGGAAGGAGGTTCTCACCCAAGATTTGACGGTACATGGCCCCGTCCATTGTCCCTTTGATGAGGTGAAGTTGTCCTGTCCCCTTAGCAGAAAAACACCCCCAAAGCATAATGTTTCCACCTCCATGTTTGACAGTGGGGATGGTGTTCTTGGGGTCATAGGCAGTATTCCTCCTCCTCCAAACACGGCGAGTTGAGTTGATGGCAAAAAGCTCGATTTTGGTCTCATCTGACCACAACACTTTCACCCAGTTCTCCTCTGAATCATTCAGATGATCATTGGCAAACTTCAGACTGGCCTGTATATGTGCTTTCTTGAGCAGGGGGACCTTGCGGGCGCTGCAGGATTTCAGTCCTTCACGGCGTAGTGTGTTACCAATTGTTTTCTTGGTGACTATGGTCCCAGCTGCCTTGAGATAATTGACAAGATCCTCCCATGTAGTTCTGGGCTGATTCCTCACCGTTCTCATGATCATTGCCGAGGGAGATTGACAGTTATTTTGTGTTTCTTCCATTTGCGAATAATCGCACCAACTGTTGTCACCTTCTCACCAAGCTGCTTGGCGGTGGTCTTGTAGCCCATTCCAGCCTTGTGTAGGTCTACAATCTTGTCCCTGACATCCTTGGAGAGCTCTTTGGTCTTGGCCATGGTGGAGAGTTTGGAATCTGATTGATTGATTGCTTCTGTGGACAGGTGTCTTTTATACAGGTAACAAACTGAGATTAGGAATACTCCCTTTAAGAGTGTGCTCCTAATCTCAGCTCGTTACCTGTATAAAAGACACCTGGGAGCCAGAAATCTTTCTGATTGAGAGGGGGTCAAATACTTATTTCCCTCATTAAAATGCAAATCAATTTATAACATTTTTGACATGCGTTTTTCTGGATTTTGTTGTTGTTATTCTGTCTCTCACTGTTCAAATAAACCTACCGTTAATATTATAGACTGATCATGTCTTTGTCAGTGGACAAACGTACAAAATCAGCAGGGGATCAAATACTTTTTTCCCTCACTGTATATACATACCTGTTCTGAAAGGCCCCAGAGTCTGCAACACCACTAAGCAAGGGGCACCACCAAGCAAGCGGCACCATGAAGACCAAGGAGCTCTCCAAACAGGTCAGGGACAAAGTTGTGGAGAAGTACAGATCAGGCTTGGGATATAAAAAAATATCCGAAACTTTGAACATCCCACGGAGCACCATTAAATCCATTATTACAAAATGGAAAGAATATGGCACCACAACAAACCTGCCAAGAGAGCATTGTTTTCTATTTCTTTCATTTCACTTCACCAATTTGGACTATTTTGTGCATGTCCATTACATGAAATCAAAATTAAAATCCAGTTCAATTACAGGTTGTAATGCAACAAAATAGGAAAAAAACGCCAAGGGGGATGAATACTTTTGCAAGGCACTGTACTTACGACAACCCCTCTTAAAGATGCACTATGCAGAAATCGCGCCGCCATTTCCTGGTTGCCAAAATTTGAATCGTTCGCCGCCTAATTTCAGTCATCTAAACCGCTGTGAAATATATTTTCCATAACCCAAAGTATTATATATTCAGCTGTTTGAAGCTGGTGTACAAAACCGAAAGTAAAAGACTCAAAAACGAAACTTCAGAATGGGAAGCATAGAAATAGCACACATAGAACAGATCTACTGCTTCTTCGACTTGCTTTTAACAGGAATGAAAGATCTATAAATTACATGTGTATGTAAAAATGTATGCTTAGCTCATTGGTCACCATAGCAGCACCCACCCGTAGTCTGCGCTCCAGCAGGTACAGTGGGGAAAAAAAGTATTTAGTCAGCCACCAATTGTGCAAGTTCTCCCACTTAAAAAGATGAGAGAGGCCTGTAATTTTCATCATAGGTACACGTCAACTATGACAGACAAATTGAGGAAAAAATTCCAGAAAATCACATTGTAGGATTTTTTATGAATTTATTTGCAAATTATGGTGGAAAATAAGTATTTGGTCACCTACAAACAAGCAAGATTTCTGGCTCTCACAGACCTGTAACTTCTTCTTTAAGAGGCTCGTCTGTCCTCCTCTCGTTACCTGTATTAATGGCACCTGTTTGAACTTGTTATCAGTATAAAAGACACCTGTCCACAACCTCAAACAGTCACACTCCAAACTCCACTATGGCCAAAACCAAAGAGCTGTCAAAGGACACCAGAAACTAAATTGTAGACCTGCACCAGGCTGGGAAGACTGAATCTGCAATAGGTAAGCAGCTTGGTTTGAAGAAATCAACTGTCGGAGTAATTATTAGGAAATGGAAGACATACAAGACCACTGATAATCTCCCTCGATATGGGGCTCCACGCAAGATCTTACCCCGTGGGGTCAAAATGATCACAAGAACGGTGAGCAAAAATCCCAGAACCACACGGGGGGACCTAGTGAATGACCTGCAGAGAGCTGGGACCAAAGTAACAAAGCCTACCATCAGTAACACACTACGCCGCCAGGGACTCAAATCCTGCAGTGCGAGACGTGTCCCCCTGCTTAAGCCAGTACATGTCCAGGCCCGTCTGAAGTTTGCTAGAGTGCATTTGGATGATCCAGAAGAGGATTGGGAGAATGTCATATGGTCAGATGAAACCAAAATATAACTTTTGGTAAAAACTCAACTCGTCGTGTTTGGAGGACAAAGAATGCTGAGTTGCATCCAAAGAACACCATACCTACTGTGAAGCATGGGGGTGGAAACATCATGCTTTAGGGCTGTTTTTCTGCAAAGGGACCAGGACGACTGATCCGTGTAAAGGAAAGAATGAATGGGGCCATGTATCGTGAGATTTTGAGTGAAAACCTCCTTCCATCAGCAAGGGCATTGAAGATGAAACGTGGCTGGGTCTTTCAGCATGACAATGATCCCAAACACCCCGCCCGGGCAACGAAGGAGTGGCTTCGTAAGAAGCATTTCAAGGTCCTGGAGTGGCCTAGCCAGTCTCCAGATCTCAACCCCATAGAAAATCTTTGGAGGGAGTTGAAAGTCCGTGTTGCCCAGCGACAGCCCCAAAACATCACTGCTCTAGAAGAGATCTGCATGGAGGAATGGGCCAAAATACCAGCAACAGTGTGTGAAAACCTTGTGAAGACTTACAGAAAACGTTTGACCTGTGTCATTGCCAACAAAGGGTATATAACAAAGTATTGAGAAACTTTTGTTATTGACCAAATACTTATTTTCCACCATAATTTGCAAATAAATTCATTAAAAATCCTACAATGTGATTTTCTGGATTTTTTTTCCTCATTTTGTCTGTCATAGTTGACGTGTACCTATGATGAAAATTACAGGCCTCTCTCATCTTTTTAAGTGGGAGAACTTGCACAATTGGTGGCTGACTAAATACTTTTTTTCCCCACTGTATATCTTACTGGTCATTCCCAAAGCCAACACCTCCTTTGGCCGCCATTCCTTCCAGTTCTCTGCTGCCAATGACTGGAACGAATTGCAAAAATCTCTGAAGCTGGAGACTCTTATCTCCCTCACTAACTTTAAGCATCAGTTGTCAGAGCACCTTACCGATCACTGCACCTGTACACAGCCCATCTGAAATTAGCCCACCCAACTACCTCATCCCTATATTGTTATTTATTTTGCTCTTTTGCACCCCAGTATCTCTATTTGCACATAATCTCTTTCCAGTGTTAATACTAATTGTAATTATTTTGCACTATAGCCTATTTATTGCCTTACCTCCATAACTTGCTACATTTGCACACACTGTATATATATTTTCTGTTGTATTTTTTTGACTTTATGTTTTTTTACCCCATATGTAACTCTGTGTTGTTGTTTTTATCGCACTGCTTTGCATTATCTTGGCCAGGTCGCAGATGTAAATGAGAACTTGTTCTCAACTGGCATACCTGGTTAAATAAAGGTGAAATTTAAAAATTTAAAAAATGCACGTAAATGTACGTAAAAATGTATGCACACATGACTGTAAGTCGCTTTGGATAAAAGCGTCTGCTAAATGGCATATTATTATATTATTATTATTATTAATTTGGTCGGATAGCCCAAAAAGTAACAAATTGTAGCTTTAAATATTTTGGAAGAATTGTCATTTGAGATATGCCTTGGACATTCTTGGAGGACCTGTCATATAAATTCTGGAAATGGTAACACGAGAGAAGTTAGTAAATGTCTTTTAATGTTCTGGACTCTTTTATGACAGTGGCATTAACCATATATGGGCTATCGAAGATATGTTTAATCTTTCTCCACAAAGGCAGCAAAATAGTTATTCATATCATTCATCTTTACTTTACTCTTCATCTCAATATTGCAATATCATCCAGCTCTTTGTAAGGTTAAGTTCAGAGAAGCAGCCTCGTTGAACATGAAAATCAGGTGGGAAATTCAGTTCCCATGACCACCAGTAGCATGATGTAGGGTTCATCCATGCATGTTGACTGTCACAACGTACCTGGGGCCTGATGATGCCATAAACCAATTATAACCAGTAATGACAAATTCTCAAGTTTTGTTTAAACTTCCAAGCTGACAAACATACAGTATGCAAAAATTGTACACCATATACCTTTTTAGTGATTCAAACACCAATGCACGTCTTCTATGATTACCAGCAGCGGTCTAAGGCACTGCATCTCAGTGCTTGAGGCGTCACTACAGACCCCCTGGTTCTTTTCTAGGCTGTATCACAACCGGCCGTGATTGGGAGTCCCATAGGGCGGCGCACAATTGGCCCAGCGTTGTCCGGGTTTGGCCGGTGTAGGCCATCATTGTAAATAAGAATTTGTTCTTAACTGACTTGCCTAGTTAAATAAAGGTAAAATAAAAAAATGTATTTAAAAAAATGATTACCAGTGGCGATTTTAGCATGTAAATCTTGGTGGGGCAAACTCCCCATATTTTGTTTAGGTGCATGCCAGCAAAGCCATTACACAACACAACACAACACAACACTATACAATACATGAAATGTACTATAACGGTGACAAACTGTGCCCACAAACTGTTAGGGCCTACATAAAGCTGTCCCAAAAGCAGAGCTTTCTTTTCAGCACCATGGAGTGAATCCTTACCAGTGGCGGCTCCTGAAAAAATTCTCAGGAGGGGCAATTTTTCTGATGATTTAGGTGACCTACACACATTTAAAAAAAAGATATGTCCAGCAACAACATGAAGACAGGGGCAGCATATAAGTCAATACCAGAAGCATTTATTGACTGATCTCAAAAGTGTTGGCTTACCAGGGTTGGTGGAGCCCTCAGTTTCATCTTTGCCTCGCAAAGCTAACTCAAACACTCCGCAAAACTTCACACACTGGATTAGCCGGCTGAGGATGTGGCGGTTCTTGCTAATGTCGTAGTAAATATATTTGTTATAGTGAATATGGAATATGATATGTTGAGTAAAATGTTGTGCTAAGATCTATTTAGGTCAGGAGCTGGTTATAAGTTCTGTTCCTATCCAATAACAATGGACAAAAGGGTCCTATCTTGTCAGCCTTGTCAGCAGGTGGCCAAGGACAACACCCACGCCATAGGCCTCTCAGTTCTTCCAACTCACGAGTTCTTGCTCTGAGGACACACACACACACAACACACACACACACACATCATCACTGTTAAACACACACACACACACACACATCATCACTGTTAAACACACACACACACACACACACAAATCCCCTCTCTTAGGCTGAACATTTGAAGACAGAGAACCCGACTCAGAGCCAATGCAACAGTGACAGTAGCCTGGAGGTGACCTCGCCCAACTCATCAGGACCAATCAGAAGATCAGAACTACTAGATTGAACCTACTTCATTTATTGCATAAAATGTCTGCACACAATGTTTCGGGGCTCTCTTCAGATAATAATAATAATAATAATAATATGCCATTTAGCAGACGCTTTTATCCAAAGCGACTTACAGTCATGCGTGCATACATTTTTGTGTATGGGTGGTCCCGGGGATCGAACCCACTACCTTGGCGTTACAAGCACCATGCTCTACCAGCTGAGCTACAGAAAGTGGATACTCATGGATGCGCATTGCAATTGTAAAATGTCAACACAATTGGAGACACCACGTCATTTTTGGAGACATGTTATTGACAGTAAACTATTGTAGATGCGACTGCTAACTAAATAAAACATTTTAGCTGGCTAGCTAATCATCTTAGCTAAATGTGGGGCAAACAATTCAGTTATTTACCGTTAATTTGAGGGATTGGGGTGAAAGAAATCGAGTTACATAGTGATACTTTACGATATACTGTATTGACAATATCGCAATATTTTAGCGCTAGTTGGCTGTACCTGCACCAAAACACCATTATTGTTCCTTCATAGCTTGTTCTCAATCTTTTCACATTGGGAGCCAATTAGTTTTCAGCACTTTTATTTCCATGACTGATCAAAACTCGTTCTCATGGCTTTCTGATCCCTCTGCAACAGACATATGGTGCGCAATAAAATCACAGTATCGAATCGCAATACGTATAGAATCATGAGACTCGCAATGCTGATGCATATATCTTATCGTGAGGTTCCTGGCAATTCCCAGGCCAAGTTCATTTGCCACAACAAATCTCTTCGCTAGCAAACGCGATGTCTTCTCCAAAACGACAATGTGTCTCCAGCAATGTTTACTTTTTTGACGTTCTATGGCATCTCCACTTTCCAAGCATATATGACCACATGTAATATTTTGGTAAGTGATGCAAATAGTGAACTATGTAGGGCCAGGATGTAAAATATATGTAGCTGCAGCAATTTCTCTTATCTGATATGGTAAGTAATGGGGCTTAATTTATAGCTCCCTAAGAGTTTGACGAACGGGTCCGTGAACGCGATTCCAGATATATTTACCTCTGAATAAACTGCCTTTATTACACCATATCCACATCCAGTAAACTTGTGATTATCAACACTAACCTCATCGTTGTGGCGGCGGACAGCTAGCCTGTATCCCTCGTCATCCAGTTGAGTGAGTGGCAATGTCTTTTTTCGTTCAGTACCAATTTTTGGAAAATCCTCGGGTGTAGGACTTTCCGCCTTTAGTAGAAACCTGTTGAATTATTAAATTTGGTCTGGGAGGTCCTAATTGTTTCGTTGCCAATTTATCTTAATTTGTTCGCCGACAAAAAGGAACTTCTTTCAAAGACACAATCGAGTTGGACTGAAGCCTAGCCATTTTGATAGTAGTAGTGAATTGATTGAGGCTGCTACCTGGTCTTTTCTTAGTTACGTTCATTCGTGGTTACGTTATGTATGACGAAAGCGCGTAAGTGCAAGCCCACAGACACCCATAGAGAATGTATTGAAAGCTTTGAAATGTGAAAAAAATAGATTTTACATGACAGGCTATGAGAGACTTCTGGGCGATTTTCAACCTGACTGAAATCGCCAAAAAAACGGGCGGGGCCATTTGAAGCACGACTTTAGCCTGATTTGACATTTAGTGGCTGTCAGATCAGACGTGAACACTGATAACTGCTGTTGCCGTGATATAATTTTTTATAAATTTATAAAAAAAATATATATATATTTTATTTTTTTAATTTTTTTATAATTGATTAGAAAAAAAATCCCTTCCTTTTCCCGTTTGGCAGTGCGTCGCCCATATCGCCCTATTGAACAAGCCGTCCCTGATTGGGAGCCAATTAGTTTTCAGCACTTTTATTTCCATGACTGATCAAAACTCGTTCTCATGGCTTTCTGATCCCTCTGCAACAGACATATGGTGCGCAATAAAATCACAGTATCGAATCGCAATACGTATAGAATCATGAGACTCGCAATGCTGATGCATATATCTTATCGTGAGGTTCCTGGCAATTCCCAGGCCAAGTTCATTTGCCACAACAAATCTCTTCGCTAGCAAACGCGATGTCTTCTCCAAAACGACAATGTGTCTCCAGCAATGTTTACTTTTTTGACGTTCTATGGCATCTCCACTTTCCAAGCATATATGACCACATGTAATATTTTGGTAAGTGATGCAAATAGTGAACTATGTAGGGCCAGGATGTAAAATATATGTAGCTGCAGCAATTTCTCTTATCTGATATGGTAAGTAATGGGGCTTAATTTATAGCTCCCTAAGAGTTTGACGAACGGGTCCGTGAACGCGATTCCAGATATATTTACCTCTGAATAAACTGCCTTTATTACACCATATCCACATCCAGTAAACTTGTGATTATCAACACTAACCTCATCGTTGTGGCGGCGGACAGCTAGCCTGTATCCCTCGTCATCCAGTTGAGTGAGTGGCAATGTCTTTTTTCGTTCGTACCAATTTTTGGAAAATCCTCGGGTGTAGGACTTTCCGCCTTTAGTAGAAACCTGTTGAATTATTAAATTTGGTCTGGGAGGTCCTAATTGTTTCGTTGCCAATTTATCTTAATTTGTTCGCCGACAAAAAGGAACTTCTTTCAAAGACACAATCGAGTTGGACTGAAGCCTAGCCATTTTGATAGTAGTAGTGAATTGATTGAGGCTGCTACCTGGTCTTTTCTTAGTTACGTTCATTCGTGGTTACGTTATGTATGACGAAAGCGCGTAAGTGCAAGCCCACAGACACCCATAGAGAATGTATTGAAAGCTTTGAAATGTGAAAAAAATAGATTTTACATGACAGGCTATGAGAGACTTCTGGGCGATTTTCAACCTGACTGAAATCGCCCAAAAAACGGGCGGGCCATTTGAAGCACGACTTTAGCCTGATTTGACATTTAGTGGCTGTCAGATCAGACGTGAACACTGATAACTGCTGTTGCCGTGATATAATTTTTTATAAATTTATTAAAAAAATATATATATATTTTTTTTATTTAATTTTTTATAATTGATTAGAAAAAAAATCCCTTCCTTTTCCCGTTTGGCAGTGCGTCGCCCATATCGCCCTATTGAACAAGCCGTCCCTGATCCTTACCACTGCTACACATGGCTATCAGCGGGGCCTTGTCTGGCAGCGAAATAGTTCATTCAGCCTCATTTACTGCCTTTAAAAAAAACATAGCTGATATGGCTGACTTGCTTAAACAAATGTGGTTTCTACTGACAGTTGAGATGTACAAACTATGGCATAAGGGGACGATGAGTGGATAAGAGGCAAACTGTAATTTCGAATAAGACATTAATGAGCGAGCTAGGACAGACGTAGTCAATATAACTATTTGTTCAGCACTTTTGCAATATACAGCGATAAAATTTAGAACATGAGCCGTTCTTACAGTATCCTCCCTGTACACGAAGGCAGAACCGTAGGATAAATAAAGGTGGCATATAAGTAGACAATGAAAGCTCTTAAAATATTTGATGATGACATTTCTCTAAAACAGGCTATAGGCTACATGTGCACCTATTTTCCCAGTCAGAGCTCATTATTTTCAGAGTTCCCAGTTGTCTTGAACTCACTGAAGTCTGAGATTTCCCAGTTCCGAGTTTCCAGTTGTTTTGAACGCTGTAGAAGTCATGCTGGATTGACAGCATGGCGAATGTTGAAAAGAGACCTTTAAACCCAGACTTGGACCACACACCCACTCCACTTAATAGAAGGCTAGTGATTGCTTTGCAGCACTTGCAGTTAGCCACTGATTCCTTCCAAACCACTCATTGTTGAATTTGCACCAAAACATTTTATCTATAATTTATCTTCATAATTTCTCTTCATATGACAAGGATTGAAAAGGATTTGCCAGTAGATTGTCGACTTGAGTCATGATGATGACTGCTAGCTTGCTAGCTAAGATTTTGAAAGTATGATGTTGACATGATCAGTCCAATCAAAGCTATGGTAGATATAACGTAATTTGACATCATTTTATCTGTGGCCAATGACCTTGAGCCTTCTTGGATGGGCACTTCTAATGTAACTCTATGGCAGCACACAGGGGCTTGAATTTCCGAGCTCTCCCCGTAGATTTTGCAGTGACGTAGTGTCCCAATGAGTGACAGAACACTGAGCCAATCACGGCGCAACTAGAGAACATTACCAACCCCTACGCTCCGTAATTTCCGCTGGCTGCCCCACCACCACAGGAAGCACTGAGCTAGGCTGAAACACCTGCATTTTGGAGCTGCCTTACTCAAGAAAGCAAAAAAGAGACCATGTTTGTATGCAGCTTTATTAACTCAAATTATTATGTGAGAAATAGCGGTGGAAACGCGTTTATGCGCAAATATTAATAACCATCATATCTAAGTAAACTAGGAGTCACGTATGTTGTGTGGTCCTCCCACTGTGACTCGGGGAATCATGCAGTTTATTAGGCTACAGATTAAATAAATGATGAACATCACAGGTTGGTGAAAGGGCACGGTGATGAGCTTGATGCTGCTTTCCAATAAATATCGAGGTACTTATTCTGGTGACACGATGATCGATGCTTGGCTGCTGTTTGACAAATAAAAATAATCTCTATCTTTTGTCCATAATAAGAATCTCATCATGTAGGTAGCCTACCCACACTGTGTCTGCAAGCTGTTGGCTAGAGCTCATGTGCAAAGACCATGGTGGGCACATTCACTATATAACGCAAACATTTATTTGTGACAAAACAATCAGTAGAGTTGAGAATGTGATGCACTACATCATCATGCACAGCTTTCTATCTGCAACAAGTCAATTTGATGGAAAAAGATCTCTGGTGGGAAAATGCACATATTGTTTTTATGCGGATTTTAGAATATTTGCATGAAAATCTGTCACCAACTGGATGGAAACCTAGCTTGTGAGAACACATCAGAGAAGGGAAGGTTCTCTTTGAGCTGGGGTGCTGCTTATCTAACACACTAACAGCTCATTGTCAGAGGACCTGTGCTCTGAGGCATCTGCATTGCCATTATACCTCCTCTGAGGGATTAGGAAAACATGTCCCATTAAAAAGATAATGACAGATTCATGCATTTTAATGACATCAGGGACAATATGTGCAGCGTTTCTTTAATATTTCCTTAATATTCTTCAGTATCATTTCTCATTTCACTGTTCATCCATAATCATAGACATGTTCCTTTGAAAGCTGGTACATTATGTAATGACTGTGTAAATGGCCCACGCTGTAAGAACCATGAGGAGGCCCAAGGATATGTTAATTTCATGACTTATTAAACAGCACTAAATGGACATACTACACATCCTGTTTTCAGCCCATTTCACATACTTAGAGAAGCTCTACACTAGGCCTACAGTAGGTCAATGTCCGTAACAACATACGAGGACACTGAGATCCGGACCTCTGTAATAATAATACAAATATATATTTTGTACACAATAAAGAAAATCAATTACGGGTCAACATCTAAATATTGCTCCCAGCGTTGACCAAAGCTCAGAACGCTTATATTCTTGATCTGACTGAGTTCTAATCGCGCCTGCCTCTTTGCGAATGAGTGGAATCATGAACAGTGGTGTGTTTGTTATGTTCACCTGCCTCCCCTGGATTTGCCTCTCGTATTTGCATTTAGCAGCACATTCGCCACTCTTTCAAAAGGCTAGCTACACCCTCTCGCGGCACAGGCCGAAGGCCTGAGATGTGAAACGAACTACCCCAGCTCGCAGTCGCAGGCAATAGAGACGCTTGCTGACAGTGTGTTTGCGAGATGCGGGACAAAAGGCAACTGTCCCACGACTCCTGCCGTGTCTACAGACATCCCCCAAATAAACAAAAAACGACTCTCTGAGAATGAGTGCCAACTGGTAAATAGTCACTTATAGATATGTTAGTCAGTCAGGTGGCTAGCTGCCGGTAGAGACTTCTATTGCAGTAGCGTTGCAGGGCTCTGGCTAGTATTACTTAGCCAGCTAGAAGGGTGAAGTAAACGGAGCCTACCTCAGCAGGAGCAAAAAATAGCTACGAAGTTCTCATAATAACGTTGCTTTACAGAAAGTAGGCTACTGAGACAGACAGTGATGTGGCGCTCAGTGGTGAGGCTGAGGCAGGCTACAATGCATGCATCAGGAAGCAAAAGAGAAGGAGAGAGAGAGGCAGCAAGCAGAGAGAGAGGTTAGTACAGCGTTCCCAAACTTGGGGTTGGGACCCCATGTGGGGTTCACTGAGAAAATCTGTACTAATTTTATCAAACAAGTTAGGAACCAAATGAATATATATGTTTCAAAATGAACATCTCCACATGGCCTACAGTATCTTCCCTATAGGCCTACATTAAAATGCAATCAAAATACAAACAATACAGTTCTGAAAATGTCATGCGTTTTCGTTTCGTCGCTGATGCTACGTGTCAGTGTGAATCATTTATCATATTTCCCCCCTTTCAGAGGTATAACATTACAATTGTATAACTAACAGGCTATATGTTTGATAGACTGAGGTGAATTAACCTACAGCAGCCAAGGTGATAATGGCTGGGGTCATTTCTGCTTGTTTTTGCTGTTCTCTAGGTTGGTAAATGGGGGAGTTATTGCCATAAGCATTTTGTCAACTGAAGACCGGTAGGCCTATCAGCCAAACTAATTCAAGGTTGACTGTAGCAGATGTTCATGTTGGGAAAAGAGATTTAAGCTCTCCCAACTACCATCTGGGCCCTGCATAAGCGACGGTTGCTATACCCGTCATTTCCTAGTATAGCAAATCACTTGGCTAACTTAAAAGTAAACATTTCCTCACTTAATTAAACTGTTCCTTTTTCCCCCTTTATTTGTGTCATCCATTTATTAGGAATAAAAACTTTTAAAATGTGTTGAATGTAGTAAGATATTAAATATTCAGGATTAGTGTGTTCCTCAGTGAATACCAAATGTTTCTTTATCAAACTTGCCTTTTAAGCATATGGTAAGTAATAGCCTTTATAATGATGCTTTCATGACAATGCTGGAAATGAAAAGATGGTTCTCTGAGATGTTTTGATATGCGTACAAAGCATTTGAAATGGTCCCTTTGGACTCCCATTTATTCTAGAAATAAGTCCTAGTTAGAAACGTAGCTGCCTATCACACACTGACAACTCCATAACACTCATAAAGACTACATTTTAGTCATTTAGCAGACGCTCTTATCCAGAGCGACTTACAGTTAGTGAGTGCATACATTTTTTTTTCATACTGGCCCCCCGTGGGAAACGAACCCACAACCCTGGCGTTGCAAGCGCCATGCTCTACCAACTGAGCTACACGGGGCTACTCACAGCAAGTGTTTTGGTAGCTTTTATGCAAATATACAGTACCAGTCAAAAGTTTGGAAACACCTACTCATTCCAGGGTTTTTCTTTATTTTTACTATTTTCTACATTGTAGAATAATAGTGAAGACATCAAAACTATGAAATAACACATATGGAATCATGTAGTAACCAAAAAAAGTGTTAAACAAATCAAAATATATTTTATATTTGAGATTCTTCAAATAGCCACCCTTTGCCTTGATGACAGCTTTGCACACTCTTGGCATTCCCTCAACCAGCTTCATGAGGTAGTCACCTGGAATGCATTTCAATTAACAGGTGTGCCTTCTTAAAAGTTAATTTGTGGAATTCCTTTCCTTCTTAATGCATTTGAGCCAATCAATTGTGTTGTAAATCTCAAACATAAAATATATTTTGATTTGTTTAACACTTTTTTGTTTACTACATGATTCCAATTGTGCTATTTCATAGTTTTGATGTCTTCACTATTATTCTACAATGTAGAAAATAGTAAAAATAAAGAAAAACCCTTGAATGAGTAGGTGTGTCCAAACTTTTGACTGGTAGTGTATATTTGTCATTCATTTCGGTTAAACATGCAGGGGTGGGTTAACTAAACTTTCCATTCTGTCACATGTCTGTCCTTGACATTTGGGAAAGTGTTTGAGAAGTGTTTCTCAAATGTGTTTGTGACTCATTTCACAGTTTCAGTTTCCATTGGCCATTGCATCGGGCATGATTCAGTCCAACATAGCCCCTACGTAGTGTACAGAAATCAATACACTTCAGGAGTGGTTGGAGGGCCTTTATCTTTGGGGTCTGATGATTTTTCCCTGTGAATAATTCATGGATAGAAAGCCATGGCTAATGGTGAGCCATGAAGATAGGAATAACAGCTTTACCTTATCACTCTTAATCTTAGAAGCTGCAGTAATACAATGCCTAAAATGTAGCACTTAATGGTGTGTCAGTGAGGAAACATGATCTAAGACCATTAGGAGCATTTTGTGCTGAGGCACAAAACAGACATTTCCGCTCTTATGAGTCCCACTGAGCGGACTGGGAATGCAGAAAATCAGGGAAGGTGTTGGGACAGACTGAAGTTACCATTTGGACAGGTAAACTGTCAGCCTCTTTGGTGAGTCCAGCAAAGTAATTTACTCTCTTTAGTGAGTTAGTTATTTCTAGCTTGTATCCCCACAAATATGCACTGTATGGTGCTGTGTGGTTAGCATGTTATGCAAACAAAGGGTTGAGTCTTTTCCCAGACAATCCAATGACAAAGTTGTGACAGACGAGGGTCAGGGTTCATCAGATTCAACAGTCAATGAAACATTAGCATTTATTATGACACTTGTTTGATTAATTAGTCTATTTTTGACATGGCCATGAAACAAATGACTTCACACTTCTGCTATAATTGATTGAAATTATGAGGAAACTGTTAATTAATTAATATTAGCGTCTGTTGTTTTAATATTGACTGGTGGTCATGAATAAATGGCCCGATCCAGGGATCCTGAGAATAGTTTTCACTGCTCGTCTCTGTTGAATAGGTAAAAAAGGCTTATAAAACAAACTTAATTTTGCCAGTGGTTTTCCATTTATGATCCAACACTTCTCTAAATGCAGATGAAGTCACTTTAAGGTTCTGAGCTCAGCAATCACAAGCCCTCTTTATTTCTATTTCCCCATGGACAGACAAAGTATTAGGATGTGTCTGCCATTGGAAAGTGTAGGCCTACAATTATGTCAATATCTACAAGTGCAGGAAACTCTAAACAGTGATTGAATTTCATATACGTTCAAACTCATATCAATCAGCCATGGCTGAATTGACTGCCTCGCATTGGATCTAAAATAATGAATAGTTGTAGGTTTCATTATAAGAACTGTAACTTCCAAAGGGACCTCCATATTTACGATTTAATTTTCTTTTCAAATGAGTTTCTGTCCAAAGCTGCCTATGTATAGACCTACTGTAGATTACAGCAGAGGTACTAATTAACTTTCAAAGATATGATCTCAACAGGCACGAATCACATGTATTGTAGTTGGCATTATATGATCAAATAAATAAGAATATAAATTATGTGACTAGGTGGAGAATGCTAGTTGTCATTTTTACTTTTATAACAGATGAAAATTATTACAAAGACGTTTTTATATAAAAAGTATTTTTTCGTCTTTCATTCTCAATGCTCATTCCAGTCACCACATCTGAAAACAATTGAGCATCTGTGGGATGAGATGGAATAAGCTATTCGGAGTAGAGATCCACTACCAGCTAACTTGACACAACTGTGGGAAGCATTGGAGTCAACATGGGCCAGCATCCCTGTAGAATGCTTTCGACACCTTATGGAGTCCATGCCCTGACGAATTAAGGCTGTTCTGAGGGCAAAAGGGGGTGCAACTCAATATTAGGAAGGTGTTCCTAATGTTTCTTACACTCAGTGTATATCAATATATTATTCTTATTATACAAGAAGATATACAGTTGAAGTCGGAAGTTTACATACACCTTAGCCAAATACATTTAAACTCAGTTTTTCACAATTCCTTAGGTCAGTTAGGATCACCACTTTATTTTAAGAATGTAGAAGGATTATTTTATCCTATCCCAGGTGTTCCTTAAAGAGGTGGGGTTTCAAATGTCTCCGGAAGGTGGTGAGTGACTCCGCTGTCCTGGCGTCGTGAGGGAGCTTGTTCCACCATTGGGGTGCCAGAGCAGCGAACAGTTTTGACTGGGCTGAGCGGGAACTATGCTTCCGCAGAGGAAGGGGAGCCAGCAGGCCAGAGGTGGATGAACGCAATGCCCTCGTTTGGGTGTAGGGACTGATCAGAGTCTGAAGGTACGGAGGTGCCGTTCCCCTCACTGCTCCATAGGCAAGCACCATGGTCTTGTAACGGATGCGAGCTTCAACTGGAAGCCAGTGGAGTGTGCGGAGGAGGGGGGTGACGTGAGAGAACTTGGGGAAGGTTGAACACCAGACGGGCTGCGGCATTCTGGATGAGTTGTAGGGGTTTAATGGCACAGGCAGGGAGCCCAGCCAACAGCGAGTTGCAGTAATCCAGACGGGAGATGACAAGTGCCTGGATTAGGACCTGCCGCTTCCTGTGTAAGGCAGGGTCGTACTCTCCGAATGTTGTAGAGCATGAACCTGCAGGATCGGGTCACCGCCTTGATGTTAGCGGAGAACGACAGGGTGTTGTCCAGGGTCACGCCAAGGCTCTTCGGCACTCTGGGAGGAGGACACAACGGAGTTGTCAACCGTGATGGCGAGATCATGGAACGGGCAGTCCTTCCCGGGAGGAAGAGCAGCTCCGTCTTGCCAGGGTTCAGCTTGAGGTGGTGATCCGTCATCCATACTGATATGTCGGCCAGACATGCAGAGATGCGATTCGCCACCTGGTTATCAGAAGGGGGGAAAGGAGAAGATTAGTTGTGTATCGTCAGCGCAGCAATGATAGGAGAGGCCATGTGAGGATATGACAGAGCCAAGTGACTTGGTGTATAGGGAGAAAAGGAGAGGGCCTAGAACTGAGTCCTGGGGGACACCAGGATTCAGCAGTGAGGAGAATGTGGCAAAGAGCTTCCTAGGGTTAGAGGCAGATGCTTGGAATTTAGAGTGGTAGAAAGTGGCCTTAGCAGCAGAAACAGATGAAGAAAATGTAGAGAGGAGGGAGTGAAAAGATGCCAGGTCGGCAGGGAGTTTAGTTTTCTTCCATTTACGCTCAGCTGCCCGGAGCTCTGTTCTGTGAGCTCGCAATGAGTCATCAAGCCACGGAGCTGGAGGGGAGGACCGAGCCGGCCGGGAGGATAGGGGACACAGGGAGTCAAAGGATGCAGAAAGGGGAGGAGAGGAGGGTTGAGGAGGCAGAATCAGGAGATTGGAGGGAGAAGGATTGAGCAGAGGGAAGAGATGATAGGATGGAAGAGAGAGAGTAGTGGGAGAGAGAGAGCGAAGGTTGCGGCGGCGCGTTACCATCTGTGTAGGGGCAGAGTGAGTAGTGTTGGAGGAGAGCGAGAGAGAAAAGGATACAAAGTAGTGGTCGGAGACATGTAGGGGAGTTGCAGTGAGATTAGTAGAAGAGCAACATCTAGTAAAGATGAAGTCAAGCGTATTGCCTGCCTTGTGAGTGGGGGGATGGTGAGAGGGGTGAGGTCGAAAAGAGGAGAGGAGTGGAAAGAAGGAGGCAGAGAGAAATGAGTCAAATGTAGACGTAGGGAGGTTGAAATCCCCCAAAACTGTGAAGGGTGAGCCATCCTCAGGAAAGGAACTTATCAAGGCGTCAAGCTCATTGATGAACTCTCCAAGGGAACCTGGAGGGCGATAGATGACAAGGATATTAAGCTTAAATGGGCTAGTGACTGTGACAGCGTGGAATTCAAATGAGGAGATAGACAGATGGGTTAGGGGAAAAATTGAGAATGACCACTTGGGAGAGATGAGGATTCCTGTGCCACCACCCCTCTGACCAGATGCTCTCGGGGTATGCGAGAACACATGGTCAGACGAGGAGAGAGCAGTAGGAGTAGCAGTGTTTTCAGTGGTAATCCATGTTTCCGTCAGCGCCAGGAAGTCGAGGGACTGGAGGGTAGCATACTCTGGGATGAAGTCAGCCTTGTTGGCGGCAGAACGGCAGTTCCAGAGGCTGCCTGAGACCTGGAACTCCAGGTGTGTGGTGCGTGCAGGGACCACCAGGTTAGAGAGGCAGCAGCCACGCGGTGTGAGGCGTTTGTGTAGCCTGTGCGGAGAGGAGAGAACAGGGATAGGCAGAGGCATAGTTGACAGGCTGCAGCAGATGGCTACAATAATGCAGAGGAGATCGGAATGAAATGAACTAAACATCTGGGAAAGGAGAGAGCAGGCCTCCCTCACCAAAAAAATTATAATATAACTCTCCCAACTTCCACCTCAGAAACTATAATTGTTTCACTGAACCACCGGAATAAAACTCTCCCAACTTCCACTTTAGAAATTAGAATTGTTGTAAACTACAGCAGACTGTTATCAGTAGCTGTAATTAAGTACAGCAGCTACCAACCACCTAACGTTAATGCCTCGGATGAGGTTAGAAAAACAGCTGAATGGTAGCAGCTAGCTGGCTCAATCACAGGTACTCTTAAGCATGAAATAACATTGGAAACAACTAACCACAGTTGCTAAAAGTTACCAGTAGCTACCCGCTAGCTAGCTAGCTAGCTTTGTTGGTCCAAGTAGTGGGTAAGCTAGCCTCGTGCTTCGCCGGGGTCTGCCGAATACAATACTTACCTACAATAATTACCTACAATAACCTTCAATAACTACCTGAGTAAGCTACCTATAATACCAAACTACAATACCTACCTACAATCTAAATACATGGTTTAAGCTTAACTCAACACCATATAAGAAGCCAAGCTTACCTTTCATAACGCAGCAATGATTAAACGTTGGGTAGCTAGCACAAAGATATTGTATTTAGCTACTACAGTACAGCCAGCTGGTAGTGTTGGCTAGCTAGCAATGGCTGCTGTGTTGACTTTGTTTGAAAAACGGCGTCGCTGCGAACGAATGTAGCTGGCTAAAAGGATATTGTTTTTAGTTGCTACCGTTGCTAATAGCTACTCGCCAGCTAATCCAGGAGGTGAGTTAGCTAGCTAGCTTCGTGCTACACCCGGCACCGCCAAATACAAAAGTAACCTACAATAACTACACAACAGCTACCCACAACAGCCCACGATGCCTACCTATACTACTTAATAATATACAGCCCACGATGCCTACCTATAATACCTAACTACAATCTAAATACATAGTTTAAGCCTTACTCGACAAAGCCCAAGCTATGTATAAATCCAAACTGGCAGACTGCAATCAGTAGCCGTAATTAAGTACAGCAGCTACCAACCACCTAACGTTAATGATAATGAGGTTAGAAAAACAGCTGAATGGTGGCGGCTAGCTGGCTCAATCACAGGTACTCTTAAGCGTGAAATAACATTGGAAACAACTAACCACTGTTGCTAAAAGTTACCAGTAGCTACCCGCTAGCTAGCTAGCTAGCTTTGTTGGTCCAAGTAGTGGGTAAGCTAGCCTCGTGCTTCGCCGGGGTCCGCCGAATACAGTCCTTACCTACAATAATTACCTACAATAACTACCTGAGTAAACTACCTATAATACCTAACTACAATACCTACCTACAATCTAAATACATGGTTTAAGCTTTACTCAACACCATATAAGAAGCCAAGCTTACCTCCTGCTAGAGAAAACACAACCTCTCCCGACCACCGTCCACCGTCGGTAGAGAGAATGATTTATTTCAGCACTTTCATCACATTCCCAGTGGGTCAGAAGTTTAAATACACTCAATTAGTATTTGGTAGCATTGCCTTTCAATTGTTTAACTTGGGTCAAACGTTTCGAGTAGCCTTCCACAAGCTTCCCACAATAAGTTGGGTGAATTTTGGCCCATTCCTCCTGACAGAGTTGGTGTAACTGAGTCAGGTTTGTAGGCCTCCCCGCTTTTTCAGTTCTGCCCACAACTTTTCTATAGGATTGAGGTCAGGGCTTTGTGATGGCCACTCCAATACCTTAACTTTGTTGTCCTTAAGCCATTTTGCCACAACTTTGGATGTATGCTTGGGGTCATTGTCCATTTGGAAGACCCATTTGCGACCAAGCTTTAACTTCCTGACTGATCTCTTGAGATGTTGCTTCAATATATCCACATAATTTTCCTTCCTCATGATGCCATCTATTTTGTGAAGTGCACCAGTCCCTCCTGCAGCAAAGCACCCCCACAGCATAATGCTGCCACCCCCGTGCTTCACGGTTGGGATGGTGTTCTTCGGCTTGCAAGCTCCCTCTATTTCCTCCAAACATAACGATGATCATTATGACCAAACAGTTCTATTTTTGTTTCATCAGACCAGAGGACATTTCTCCAAAAAGTACTATCTTTGTCCCCATGTGCAGTTGCAAACCATAGTCTGGCTTTTTTAATGGAGGTTTTGGAGCAGTGGCTTCTTCCTTGCTGAGCGGCCTTTCAGGTTATGTCGATATAGGGCTTGTTTTACTGTGGATATAGATACTTTTTCCTCCAGCATCTTCACAAGGCTGTTGTTCTGGGATTGATTTGCACTTTTCGCATCAAAGTACGCTCATCTCTAGGAGACAGAACGCGTCTCCTTCCTGATCAGTATGATCGCTGCGTGGTCCCATGGTGTTTATACTTGCGTACTATTGTTTGTACAGATGAACGCGGTACCTCCAGGCGTTTGGACATTTCTCCCAAGGATGAACCAGACTTGTGGAGGTCTACAATTATTTTTATTTTCATTTTCCCATGATGTCAAGCAAAGAGGCACTGAGTTTGAAGGTAGGCCTTGAAATACATCCACAGGTGCACCTCCAATTGACTCAAATGATGTCAATTAGCCTATCAGAAGCTTCTAAAGCCATGACATCATTTTCTGGAATTTTCCAAGCTGTATAGGCACAGTCAACTTAGTGTATGTAAACTTCTGACCCACTGGAATTGTGATACAGTGAATTATAAGTGAAATAATCTGTCTGTAAACAATTGTTGGAAAAATTACTTGTGTCATGCACAAAGCAGATGTCCTAACCGACTTGCCAAAACTATAGTTTATTAACAAGAAATTTGTGGAGTGGTTGAAAAACCAGTTTTAATGACTCCAACCTAAGTGTATGTAAACTTCCGACTTCAACTGTAACTACTGAAACTACATAATACTTTTTTTGCAAAACGAAAATATATGTGAAGTAGGCAAGAATTTCCTTTCTTTTTCGGCATCAGACCTGACTAATTCTCTCTTGA
Organism: Coregonus clupeaformis; assembly: GCF_020615455.1. Classification (NCBI taxonomy): domain Eukaryota; kingdom Metazoa; phylum Chordata; class Actinopteri; order Salmoniformes; family Salmonidae; genus Coregonus; species Coregonus clupeaformis. The sequence continues at coordinate 45,688,640 of NC_059203.1, forward strand.
AAAATCGTTTTGGTGTTTAATAGGCTAAATTACACATTCTGTTAACATCTAATTCCAGAGTGATCTGTTCTTGCATTTTGTAGTCTACGACATTTCCGATTTAGAGTAGTAGTTTTGATGCATTGAATTACTTTTTTTGGGGGGGGGATGTAGTGAACAAACGTTTGTTAAGTAAACTATATTTTTCTTAAGGGTAGCTTTAGTGTAGCTTAAAGGCCCAGTGCTGTCAAAAACGTGATTTTCCTGTGTTTAAAAATACAGTGGGGAAAAAAAGTATTTAGTCAGCCACCAATTGTGCAAGTTCTCCCACTTAAAAAGATGAGAGAGGCCTGTAATTTTCATCATAGGTACACGTCAACTATGACAGACAAAATGAGAAAGAAAAATCCTGAAAATCACATTGTAGGACTTTTAATTAATTTATTTGCAAATTATGGTGGAAAATAAGTATTTGGTCAATAACAAAAGTTTCTCAATACTTTGTTATATACCCTTTGTTGGCAATGACACAGGTCAAACGTTTTCTGTAAGTCTTCACACACTGTTGCTGGTATTTTGGCCCATTCCTCCATGCAGATCTCCTCTAGAGCAGTGATGTTTTGGGGGCTGTCGCTGGGCAACACAGACTTTCAACTCCCTCCAAAGATTTTCTATGGGGTTGAGATCTGGAGACTGGCTAGGCCACTCCAGGACCTTGAAATGCTTCTTACGAAGCCACTCCTTCGTTGCCCGGGCGGTGTGTTTGGGATCATTGTCATGCTGAAAGACCCAGCCACGTTTCATCTTCAATGCCCTTGCTGATGGAAGGAGGTTTTCACTCAAAATCTCACGATACATGGCCCCATTCATTCTTTCCTTTACACGGATCAGTCGTCCTGGTCCCTTTGCAGAAAAACAGCCCCAAAGCATGATGTTTCCACCCCCATGCTTCACAGTAGGTATGGTGTTCTTTGGATGCAACTCAGCATTCTTTGTCCTCCAAACACGATGAGTTGAGTTTTTACCAAAAAGTTATATTTTGGTTTCATCTGACCATATGACATTCTCCCAATCCTCTTCTGGATCATCCAAATGCACTCTAGCAAACTTCAGACGGGCCTGGACATGTACTGGCTTAAGCAGGGGGACACGTCTGGCACTGCAGGATTTGAGTCCCTGGCGGCGTAGTGTGTTACTGATGGTAGGCTTTGTTACTTTGGTCCCAGCTCTCTGCAGGTCATTCACTAGGTCCCCCCCGTGTGGTTCTGGGATTTTTGCTCACCGTTCTTGTGATCATTTTGACCCCCACGGGGTGAGATCTTGCGTGGAGCCCCAGATCGAGGGAGATTATCAGTGGTCTTGTATGTCTTCCATTTCCTAATAATTGCTCCCACAGTTGATTTCTTCAAACCAAGCTGCTTACCTATTGCAGATTCAGTCTTCCCAGCCTGGTGCAGGTCTACAATTTTGTTTCTGGTGTCCTTTGACAGCTCTTTGGTCTTGGCCATAGTGGAGTTTGGAGTGTGACTGTTTGAGGTTGTGGACAGGTGTCTTTTATACTGATAACAAGTTCAAACAGGTGCCATTAATACAGGTAATGAGTGGAGGACAGAGGAGCCTCTTAAATAAGAAGTTACAGGTCTGTGAGAGCCAGAAATCTTGCTTGTTTGTAGGTGACCAAATACTTATTTTCCACCATAATTTGCAAATAAATTCATAAAAAATGTACGTGTACCTAGATGAAAATTACAGGCCTCTCTCATCTTTTTAAGTGGGAGAACTTGCACAATTGGTGGCTGACTAAATACTTTTTTTCCCCCACTGTATATATATTTCCACACAATGAGGTTGGAATAATACTGTGAAATTGTGAAAATTATGATAATGCCCTTTTAGTGAAAGAGCTGTTTGAAAAGACCGCCTGAAATGTCAGCCTGTTTTAGTGGGATGGAGTTTTAGCATGCCTGGTGACATTGGTTAGTGGTTGCTGTACAGCTCCAGGACCATCTCAATCAGAACAACCTATTTGAGAAGTTCCCTTCAGGTATCCGGCCTGCCCAAAGCACTAAAACAACCCTACTCAGGGTCACCAACAACCTGCTGATGGCGGCTGATGAAGGCTCTCCCTGTCTGCTGATCCTCCTGGACTTGAGCGCAGTGTTTGACACTGTCGACCACCCCATCCTCCTGGAACGTCTCCTGGACACCATCGGACTGACTGGAGCGGGTTCCACTCCTACACTCTTAGAAAAAAGGGTTCCAAAATGGTTATGCGGCTGTCCCCATAGGAGAACCCTTTTTGGTTCCAGGTACAACCCTTAGCGCAGCGGTCTAAGGCACTGCATCGCAGTGCTTGAGGTGTCACTACAGACCCGGGTTCGATCCCAGGCTGTGTCACAGCTGGCCGAGATGGGGAGACCCATGAGGTTAGGGGGTTAGGGGAGGGTTCGCCTTTCCCGAGTCCGTAGGGGAGTTGCAGCGATGGGACAAGACTGTAACTACCAATTGGATATCATGAAAAAAATAATGTGGTTCCAGGTAGAACTCTCTGTGGAAAGGGTTCTACATGGAACCCAAAAGGGTTTTACCTGGAACCAAAAGGGTTCTACCTGGAATTATTTACTCCTCTTGACTTTTTCTACATTTTGTTGTGCTTCAGCCTGAATTTAAAATGGAATAAATTGAGATTTTTTTGTCACTGGCCTACACACAATACCCCATAATGTCAAAGTGGGATTACATTTTTCGAAATGGTTACACATTTATTAAAAATGAAAAGCTGAAATGTCTTGAGTCAATAAGTATTCAACCCCTTCATTAAGGCAAGCATAAATAAATTCAGGAGTAAACATTTGCTTAACAAGTCACATAATAAGTTGCATGGACTCACTCTGTGTGCAATAATAGTTAATGGTTAATATGAATTTTTTATGACTACCTCATCTCTGTACCCCACATACTGTATACATTGATCTGTAAGGTCCCTCAATCGAGCAGTGAATTTCAAACACAGATTCAACCACAAATGCCAGGGAGGCTTTCCAATGCCTCGCAAAGAAGGACACCTATTGGTAGATAAAAAAAAAGAAAAAGCAATATCCCTTTGAGCATGTTGAAGTTATTAATTACACTTTGGATGGTGTATCAATACACCCAGTCACTACAAAGATACCGGCGTCCTTCCTAACTCAGTTGCCAGACAGGAAGGAAACTGCTCAGGGATTTCACCATGAGGCCAATGGTGACTTTAAAACAGTTACAGAGTTTAATGGCTTTGATAGGAGAAAACTGAGGATGGATGAACAACATTGTAGTTACTCCACTATACTAACCTAACTGACAGAGTGAAAAGATGAAAGCCTGGACCTAATACAAATATTCCAAAACATGCATCCTGTTTGCAACAAGGCGCTAAAGTAATACTGCAAAGAATGTGGCAAAGCAATTAACTTTTTGTCCTGAATACAAAGCGTTATGTTTGGGGCAAATCCGATACAACACATCACTGAGTACCACTCTCCATATTTTCAAGCATAGTGGTGGCTGCATCAGGTACGCTTGTAATCATTAAAACTGGGGAGTTTTTCAGGATAAAAATAAATGGAATGGAGCTAAGCACAGGCAAAATCCTAGAGGAAGACCTGCTTCAGTCTGCTTTCCACCAGACACTGGGAGATGAATTCACATTTCAGCAGGACAATAACCTAAAACACAAGGCCAATTCTACTCTGGAGTTGTTTACCAAGAACACAGCGAATGTTCCTGAGTGGCTGAGTTACAGTTTTGACTTAAATCTACTTGGAAATCTATGGCAAGACCTGAAAATAATTGTCTTGCAATGATCAACAACCAATTTGACAGAGCTTGAAGAATTTTGAAAATAATAATGGGCAAATGTTGCACAATGCAGGTGTGGAAAGCTCTTAGAGACTTGCCCAGAAAGGCTCACAGCTGTAATCGCTGCCAAAGGTGCTTCTACAAACTATTTCCTCAGGGCTGTGAACACTTATGTAAATTAGATATTTCTGTATTTCATTTTCAATACATATGCAAGCATTTCCAATTTTTTTTCTTTCAGTTTGTCATTATGGGGGGAAAAAATCTATTTAATCAATTTTGAATTCAGGCTGTAACACAAATAATGTGGAATAAGTCAAGGGGTATGAATACGTTCTGAAGGTACTGTACATTTAAATTCAGATCTCTTGTGCTTCTGATATTGCTCCTGTTATTTCTTAATTTCTTGTTTCTTCATCTGCTTTTCTAAATCATTTTTTGTGTATTAGTATTGTACTGTTAGATATTTACTGCACTGCTGGAACTAGAAACATCTGCCAATCTGTGTACGCTACAAATAAACATTGATTTGATTTGAGAAGTAATTGGTAGCTTGGTCAACTATATTTCCAGAGTAACTTCCCCAACACTGATGGTATGGTATGTTTATTTCCGTGGTAGTGAAAATCTAACTCTGGTGACCTCAATGAGGAATTTCCCAGAAGACCGATTACAAAGGTTCACAAGGTTGTTCTGCATATGCCCAATTACTTTTTAATGAAGCCTAGTGGTGCACAGCCAAATAATGCACTACTGTTTTTCTGCCGGCTGCCTGTTCAATGGTGTATGTATTGCTTGTTCATCAGGGGGTTGACTTACAAATGACTGTTTTTCAGCTGTCTTATGCATACTGTATCCAAGAGTTTTAATTAACATTACACCGAAATCTGACACTTTGCAATGGCTCTAGGGCAATTACAGGTACAGTGTAGCCGTGTCCAAGCCAATACAGAGTGTGTTTGAACAAAGACCGGTGTGATCCTACGCGCTTCAGTGGATACACTCCTGAGATTTAGCCAGGCCCCACATCACAGAAGGTCCTCTGTGTACTTTGTGAGCATTAGCACACATACCCTTGTTAGCGTGTCCTCAACCAGCCAGCTCCGGAAGGCAGCTCCCTGGGCAAGGCTGATGCCGGGGAGGGACTGCTCAAGAGGCTGCACCTGGAAAGGCCTGATGAGATGAGATGTGCTACAGTGAGCAGGGAAATGAAGATCAGCGCGTCACTCGAGGGCGATGGGGTGGCACGCCTTAACACAGTGCACTTTTTCCTACCCCCTTCTTTCTGCCGCTGTTTATGATCTCTCCCCGATCTTGAAAAACCATCATTGTACTCACTGGAGCGACGAGTTTATCCAGTATATATCTTTTAAAAAGCTTGGAGTGTTCCATGTTTTCTTTACTCAAAACATCCTTGCGGGAAAGATATAGCACAACTTGTACAATTCTAGTAATTAAATAATATTCTCATTTGCATATATACTGCATATACAGTATAGTATGAGGCACAGAGCTGTAATTTTGAGGTGCACTGTGACCTAAGCAGCCTCCGCATGAGTTTCTCTCGAATTATTTGTCTAATATTTCAGCTTATCCTTGAGTTGTTAATTACGAGTTAATGAGAAATGATCGAAGATAACAAAGAGCTTTACAAGCCATTACATCCTTTTCAAATGAGTTTATTGGGGAAAGGAAGAGGATATTATCATAGCATATCACAGATAACAAAGCTCTCATGGTGTTATTAGAGAGAACTCGGTTTATTGCATCTCTTAGAAACAATAGTGATGAGAGACAGGAAAGACTTTCTGCTAAGGGGCTTATAGAAATTCAACCCAACCTGTACACTCTTAGAAAAAAAGGTACTGTCTAGAACCTAAAAGGGTTCATCGGCTGTCCCCATAGGAGAACCCTTTGAAGAATCATTTTTGGTTCCAGGTAGAACCCCCACAGAGAGTTCTACATGGGACCCAAAAGGGTTCTACCTGGAACCAAAAAGGGTTCACCTATGGGGACAGCCGAAGAACCCTTTTGGAACCCTTTTTTCTAAGAGTGTACAGTGGTGGCTCTGATATTTTCTTTTCAAATGGTCCCTTCCAGCACAGTTCCAGCAACTATTGTGGAGGCGTAACCAGGCCAGTGCAGTACAGCTCTACTTGGGTCAGTTCGGCTCAGTAAGGTGAAAAGGGTATTCAACTATTGTTACCCATACTCTGTTTGGGATCAGTATAAACCTGTGATTCTCATTCACAGATCTCTTAGGTTGTCATTTCTCCTCTTTTCTCCTATTTATAAACATGACTTTAAAGATGGCAAGCAAAAAGCATAATTTGAGGGCCATTATCCAGGGTGAGATCACAAAACATCATTTGAGGGCCATTATCCAGGGTGAGATCACAAAGCATCATTTGAGGGCCATTATCCAGGGTAAGATCACTATTCATTTATAGTCAAATAAAATGAAATTTCACTTACTGGTCATTTTAAAAATGGTTCTACGCTTTGAAAAATGTAGGTATTTTTGCACATTACAATACGGCAGCAGTATCTCAAGAAGATTGTTTCAAGAACTTCAAGAGCTGATATACGTTCAACACCTCTTAACCACTTTTCATTTCAACGTCTAGCTCCCTTCTTTTGTGTCTAAATTGAGAGCAAAACTTTTTCACGTAAATGACTGACAAGTTCACTTAAGAAAGAAAGTGTCATTACTGTATCTGCCTTGAATATATTTTTCCTCTCATACAGTGGGGAAAAAAAGTATTTAGTCAGCCACCAATTGTGCAAGTTCTCCCACTTAAAAAGATGAGAGAGGCCTGTAATTTTCATCATAGGGACACGTCAACTATGACAGACAAAATTAGATTTTTTTTTCAAGGAAATCACATTGTAGGATATTTAATGAATTTATTTGCAAATTATGGTGGAAAATAAGTATTTGGTCAATAACAAAAGTTTCTCAATACTTTGTTATATACCCTTTGTTGGCAATGACACAGGTCAAACGTTTTCTGTAAGTCTTCACAAGGTTTTCACACACTGTTGCTGGTATTTTGGCCCATTCCTCCATGCAGATATCCTCTAGAGCAGTGATGTTTTGGGGCTGTCGCTGGGCAACACGGACTTTCAACTCCCTCCAAAGATTTTCTATTGGGTTGAGATCTGGAGACTGGCTAGGCCACTCCAGGACCTTGAAATGCTTCTTAAGAAGCCACTCCTTCGTTGCCCGGGCGGTGTGTTTGGGATCATTGTCATGCTGAAAGACCCAGCCACGTTTCATCTTCAATGCCCTTGCTGATGGAAGGAGGTTTTCACTCAAAAGCTCACGATACATGGCCCCATTCATTCTTTCCTTTACACGGATCAGTCATCCTGGTCCCTTTGCAGAAAAACATCCCCAAAGCATTATGTTTCCACCCCCATGCTTCACAGTAGGTATGGTGTTCTTTGGATGCAACTCAGCATTCTTTGTCCTCCAAACACGACGAGTTGAGTTTTTACCAAAAAGTTATATTTTGGTTTCATCTGACCATATGACATTCTCCCAATCCTCTTCTGGATCATCCAAATGCACTCTAACAAACTTCAGACGGGCCTGGACATGTACTGGCTTAAGCAGGGGGACACGTCTGGCACTGCAGGATTTGAGTCCCTGGCGGCGTAGTGTGTTACTGATGGTAGGCTTTGTTACTTTGGTCCCAGCTCTCTGCAGGTCATTCACTAGGTCCCCCCATGTGGTTCTGGGATTTTTGCTCACCGTTCTTGTGATCATTTTGACCCCACGGGGTGAGATCTTGCGTGGAGCCCCAGATCAAGGGAGATTATCAGTGGTCTTGTATGTCTTCCATTTCCTAATAATTGCTCCCACAGTTGATTTCTTCAAACCAAGCTGCTTACCTATTGCAGATTCAGTCTTCCCCAGCCTGGTGCAGGTCTACAATTTTGTTTCTGGTGTCCTTTGACAGCTCTTTGATCTTGGCCATAGTGGAGTTTGGAGTGTGACTGTTTGAGGTTGTGGACAGGTGTCTTTTATACTGATAACAAGTTCAAACAGGTGCCATTAATACAGGTAACGAGTGGAGGACAGAGGAGCCTCTTAAAGAAGAAGTTACAGGTCTGAGAGCCAGAAATCTTGCTTGTTTGTAGGTGACCAAATACTTATTTTCCACCATAATTTGCAAATAAATTCATTAAAAGTCCTACAATGCGATTTTCTGGAAAAAAAAATCTCAATTTGTCTGTCATAGTTGATGTGTACCTATGATGAAGATTACAGGCCTCTCTCATCTTTTTAAGTGGGAGAACTTGCACAATTAGTGGCTGACTAAATACTTTTTTACCCCACCGTATGTTCTAACATCTCAACAAAACTAAAACTCTCTCAAGCCTGGCATTCAATGTGTCACATGTTACAGCCATGTGAGTAATGTTCCCCATTATCTCTAGGAGTGAAGTCTAGACGTATGAGACAGTGCCAGCTATCATGCAATCAATGCCACAATTTCCAAAATGCTCTCTGTTTGCTCAGCCCTCAGGTCAAAAGCCTCTTATTGTGTTCAAGGGAGAATGCATGTTGTATAGAGCCTCTGGCATGACCCAGAGGGTTTTGTTCCGCCTTTTCAAGTGTGCTGGGGTTTAACAGATTAAAGCCTGTAAGACTGGACTGAGGTCTACAGACATGATTGATTGGCTCTATAGTTGAGCCTATTTGTGTGCTCGAGCTTCTGTACAGTACCCATTAAGAACATGGAACAGTAAAAAAAATTATAATAATACATGGAACAGTGTTGTGCAGTTGACCTAAAAATGATGTGTATTTTCTCTGTACGTTCACTGAGTGAACACTGTGACTACAAGACAGGAACAAAGCATCAACTCAAACAGGCACACATGGAATTTTTGTATTTTTGTCTTTCCACCCTGACTTGTCTTGTGCTGGGTGTGTGCCAATAACAATATTCTACAGAGGAAAGTGGGTAATATTGGTCACAAGGGGCCATGCCACCCTATAAAGTAAGCAAGTTGCTAATTACTTTTTCAGGAACTAATTTTCTGCATTGAGGCACAGCCCATTAAAACAAGGTTATTTCTCGCATCCAGGGATAAATAGAGATTTAACTGTCTCTTCTGTTTATTGTCTTCAACAGCAGCATTTATGTATTGCACACAGCACAGATTTATGAGACAGTCTCTGTAGGCTTATTTTGTCCGGTGACTTTTGGCCTAGAACTGTTTTGTTAATTATAGGGAGAGCCGGTAGGAATCCACTGAGGCATTCCGCATATATCCCAGAACAAATGAAAGTAGTTGTACTAAAGATGTAAACATAAGGACCCTTAAAGTTGCCTGTGTCAAGATTTTCCCTCTTCAAAGGAAAGCACACTGAGAGCATTTCTCGTTAAATCTACCAAGCAGCTTATGGTGGCCCTACCTTTTAACGACTAAAACAAGGTGACCGCAATACCAGGCAGACAAAATGTGCTTAAATGCTGAGCTGCTGGTGACATGGTCCACCTTATTATACTGTACATGCTCCCCCCATGCACCCTTATCCCACTTCACCCCCATTTTACTCCAGCCGCCACCACTCTCCCCCAAACTCCAAGATGATTTTGTAGCCTAAAAGCAATAGCCATGAATATATTCAGTAGGTTGGAGGGTTTAGGGAGTCTATCCACCAGGGCTGCAATACAAAATACCATACCATAGCAAACAGTGCAGTCTGCTTTTTTTAAAAGCATGCCATTTCACTGTCTAGACAACAATTACATTTATTTGTGGTATTATCAAAAGGAGAGGAAGGGATGTACCAATAGAGATAAGCCCAACCCCACCCTGAGGGAGAGGACAGAGATTTTCCAGAAGGCTTTTTCCAGCTGTGTCAGTCAAACCATAACCTTACTGATGAATGAATGCAGCACCATGACTTAATTGTGACTGGACAGGAAATATTGTCCATTCCTAGTAATGACCCCATATCCATCAATAAAAAGGCCTGATAAACTAATGTTAGTACTTCCTGAGCATGGATGGATAAATACAGCTTGACTAATGAGACCCTAGCTGTGGACAATGTTCAGAGACTGGAATGGGATGCTTTTATCCTTTCTTTGAAACCGCAATGTGCGCTCACTTGTTGACAGTTCGGTTTCACACAACCCTGTGTGTGATCTTCCACAGAAAAAAAGCTTGAGATATCAGAGCAGATGCCATGTAACGTGAGATGCCATTATCAGAAGCGCTGCTTGTATTTTGCTTGCACTGCTTTCATGGCTCCCAAAGTCTAAACCTTCATATGAAGAGTAATAATAGAGAAAAGTCACTGGCAAGCTTAACATTACAGCCACCAGAAACAAACACAGAGCAGACAAAGCCCTAACTGTTTTCAGATAAACTGGCGTGGTACCAGGGACAACAGAAATAAGGAATTTATTTTGATGTTTTGTGATTCAATAATTATTTGGTTAGTAATCAACCAAAATAGTTAGCTACATGAAGCTATGTTTGCCTGTTCAGCACATTGCCTATATAGCATTGCATTGATTCCTACTGTGAACTGCCCAACTTGAAAGAATGAATACCAAACTTGGTCAGTCAAGTAAACACAACAAGTTCTCACAGTCTCATGTCAGAATTAGACGTTCATCCATGTTTCTCAAATGTCAAAGTTGTTGCAAACGTCAAATTTAGAAGTGTTTAAGGTTAAGTTTAAGCATTAACTCTGAAATCTTAAGGTTAGGCATTAACTCCAAATGGTTAAGGCAAGGGTTAAGGTTTGGCATAGGCTTAAAACTAAAATCTCAAAAACAACTTTCTATCGTTGGATTCAAACTTTCAACCTTTGTAATCAGAGGCTGATGTTTACGCCCATCCGCCATCCGTCCACAATGCCTTAGCAAAACCGAAATCGACTTGTAGTTAACAGCGCTCACTGTTGCCCCTAGTGGCCGGTTTCCACATAATCTCCCAACATCCTCAGACATGGATGGACGTCGAATACTGACTTGTATCATGGGTGACCTGGCTGAGTAAACAATGGCTCCTCTGCATTACATATTGGTAGACTATGGGCCATCAAGTAATAGGATGGTCACATTAGCATGACACATGTTACACTGGTTACAGCACAACATCACATCCTATGGGGAAAAAAAGTATTTAGTCAGCCACCAATTGTTCAAGTTCTCCCACTTAAAAAGATGAGAGAGGCCTGTAATTTTCATCATAGGTACACGTCAACTATGACAGACAAAATGAGAAAGAAAAATCCTGAAAATCACATTGTAGGACTTTTAATGAATTTATTTGCAAATTATGGTGGAAAATAAGTATTTGGTCAATAACAAAAGTTTCTCAATACTTTGTTATATACCCTTTGTTGGCAATGACACAGGTCAAACGTTTTCTGGCCCATTCCTCCATGCAGATCTCCTCTAGAGCAGTGATGTTTTGGGGCTGTCGCTGGGCAACACAGACTTTCAACTCCCTCCAAAGATTTTCTATGGGGTTGAGATCTGGAGACTGGCTAGGCCACTCCAGGACCTTGAAATTCTTCTTACGAAGCCACTCCTTCGTTGCCCGGGCGGTGTGTTTGGGATCATTGTCATGCTGAAAGACCCAGCCACGTTTCATCTTCAATGCCCTTGCTGATGGAAGGAGGTTTTCACTCAAAATCTCACGATACATGGCCCCATTCATTCTTTCCTTTACACGGATCAGTCGTCCTGGTCCCTTTGCAGAAAAACAGCCCCAAAGCATGATGTTTCCACCCCCATGCTTCACAGTAGGTATGGTGTTCTTTGGATGCAACTCAGCATTCTATGTCCTCCAAACACGACGAGTTGAGTTTTTACCAAAAAGTTATATTTTGGTTTCATCTGACCATATGACATTCTCCCAATCCTCTTCTGGATCATCCAAATGCACTCTAACAAACTTCAGACGGGCCTGGACATGTACTGGCTTAAGCAGGGGGACACGTCTGGCACTGCAGGATTTGAGTCCCTGGCGGCGTAGTGTGTTACTGATGGTAGGCTTTGTTTATTTGGTCCCAGCTCTCTGCAGGTCATTCACTAGGTCCCCCCGTGTGGTTCTGGGATTTTTGCTCACCGTTCTTGTGATCATTTTGACCCCACGGGGTGAGATCTTGCGTGGAGCCCCAGATCGAGGGAGATTATCAGTGGTCTTGTATGTCTTCCATTTCCTAATAATTGCTCCCACAGTTGATTTCTTCAAACCAAGCTGCTTACCTATTGCAGATTCAGTCTTCCCAGCCTGGTGCAGGTCTACAATTTTGTTTCTGGTGTCCTTTGACAGCTCTTTGGTCTTGGCCATAGTGGAGTTTGGAGTGTGACTGTTTGAGGTTGTGGACAGGTGTCTTTTATACTGATAACAAGTTCAAACAGGTGCCATTAATACAGGTAACGAGTGGAGGACAGAGGAGCCTATTAAAGAAGAAGTTACAGGTCTGTGAGAGCCAGAAATCTTGCTTGTTTGTAGGTGACCAAATACTTATTTTCCACCATACTTTGCAAATAAATTCATAAAAAATCCTACAATGTGATGTTCTGGAGAAAAAAATATCTCAATTTGTCTGTCATAGTTGACGTGTACCTATGATGAAAATTACAGGCCTCTCTCATCTTTTTAAGTGGGAGAACTTGCACAATCGGTGGCTGACTAAATACTTTTTTCCCCCACTGTAAAGGACACTGTTGTGACACTGACTTCTTTGGTAGTAATGCCCCCCCATTTAGCTGTAGTCAACAGAGCATTGATGGTGATTCCCAACCCTGGAAAGCATTGAAGATGTGGTTGAATTCATAAACGGTGCATACGTTCTCACTTTTATGTACTCATATTCCATCAATATTATGTCATCATATCAAAATCAACATTTATTTGGCATATGCACAGGATACAGTGGGGTGTATATGGGAATATGACACTGCATTGTACTGTGTACTATTGAAGTAACAATTTCATGTTTTCCCAATGTCAACCTATAATGCACAGGATAGCTTGGACCTGTTGGATGGAGGAAACAAAGTCAGTCATAGATAATGACGAACATCCTAACCCTTCAGCTACACTACATGCGTCGTCATCAGCATTGTGTCAATGTGATGTTCTACCTGATACACCAGAAACCAACCAAATCAACTTTTTTCTCATTATTTCAATTCACAAGATAGAATGAACGTACCATTGAGAATTTAACCTCTATAGCAGGGCCATAGGATGCATTGCTGTCATCCCAGCTCTGATGACTTCCTAGTAGCGGGTGAAAGGTGGAAACCAGGAGCAGCACATAACAGTTTGTGGCCTGGAGGTGTGGGACCTGGCAACAGGGTCGTCATTCCAAGCTGCTGTGTGTGGCGAGTACTGGCCTCCTTCCGTGATCCCCTGCGGCACCATGTAGGCCAGGGGTGTCAAACTCATTTTAGCTCAGGGGCCACATGGAGGAAAATCTATTCCCAAGTGGGCCGGACCGGAAAAATCATGGTATATATAACTTAAAAACAACAACTTCAGATTGTTTTCTTTGTTTTAATACGATTAACATACAACATAAAGCTGGAGCCTGAGGACAGTGTGTCCAAAATAGTACAAGCACAACATCACTATTAATCATAAAACACGTCAAGTTTATTTGAAAATTCTAAAGAAAAAGAACACACAATGCCTCAGTGATTAACAGAACTGTTTCACAGATCACAGAACTATATCAGGGTGTCATTTCTCAGGCAGAAATGTAGATAAAAATAATGAAATCCTGTTCCCCAAACAAGTGCAAGAACCACAGAGTCAAGAATAGGTTAAATATACAAATAAAATAAAAACAATTAAAAACAATAGCACATCAACATAAAAACATATAAACATAAATCTGAAAGCGTTGCTCAAACTCCCGTAACAGTCCTGTTATTTTATCTTTGAACCGCTTCATGTCTGCCACATGTTGGGTCACGCACACATTTTTCAGACAGGGGAAGTGAGCTGCATCACCACCGGCAAGTTGCGTCTCCCACAATGACAGCTTCAACTTGAAAGAACGTATGCTGTCATAATACTGCGTGACAACTTTGTTGCGCCCTTGCAGCTGTTTGTTCAAGTTATTCAGGTGCTCTGTAACATCCACCATAAATGCAAGGTCCGGCATCCATTCTGCGGAATGAAATTCTAACACTGGTTTGCCCTTTTCTTCCATGAACTGTTCAATTTCTTCTCGTAAATCAAAGAAACGCCTCAGCACAGCACCTCGGCTTAACCATCTTACCTCAGTGTGGTATGGCAGGCCATAGATGTGGTCTTTCTCTCTGAGAAGGCTGTCAAACTGACGGTGATTCAGGCTTCTGGATCGGATGAAATTAACAGTTTGGATGACCACCTTCATGACGTTATCCATCTTTAATGACTTGCAACACAAAGCCTCCTGGTGCAAAATACAGTGAAAAGTCAAAAAATCACGTCCTCCATTTGCAGATTGCACTTTCTCTCGGAACTTTGTCACAACGCCTGCTTTTTTCCCGATCATTGAGGGCGCACCATCTGTAGCCAGGCTGACAGCGCGGGACCAGTCCACTCCGACCCTGTCCAGCGCGCCGACGAGTGCGGTAAAAATATCAGCTGCTGTCATTGTATCTGTCATCGGCACCAACTCCACGAACTCCTCGGTGACGGTCAATGTGTCATCAACTCCGCGGATGAAAAAATGGCCAGTTGTGCAACATCTGTAATGTCCGTGCTTTCATCAATTGCAACCGAAAACGCAATAAATGACTTTACTTTTTGCTTCAACTGGCTGTCCAAATCCACTGAAAGATCGGAAATCCTGTCTGCAACTGTGTTTCTTGTCAGGCTGATATTTGCAAAAGCCTGCCACTTTTCAGGGCACACAATCTCCGCTGCCTTCATCATGCATGTTTTTACAAATTCACCCTCACTAAATGGTTTTGAAGCCACTGCGATTTCATTAGCAATGAGGTAGCTAGCTTTCACTGCAGCGTCACTGATGTCTCGGCTGTCTGTTTCTTCAGACCCGCCAACAGTTCATTCACCTTCTCTCATCTCCGCTGTCCTTGAAAGTTGTCATATTTGTCGGCATGAAGACTCACATAGTGGCGACGAAGGTTATATTCTTTCAGCACTGCAACATGCTCTGAACACACCAAACATACAGCTTTCCCATTAAATTCCGTGATTAAATAGGATGACCATTTTTCTTGGAACACTCTGCACTCTGCGTCCACTTTTCTCGTTTTTGACAGAGACATATTGGGGCAATGAGGGTGCCAAAGCACATAATGTTAAAAGTAGAAGCCGTAATAAATATCGCGGGCAAAACAAAGTAGCTCATTGGCTGCACGTGCTTGACCTACTTGCTCTGCCCCGGTATAAACAGTTTGCTTGCTTAACACAATTGCTATTGCGCCATCCAGTGGACGCAATTGGAACAGCAGTTTATTTTATTGAAAAATTGCAGCGCATTTTTATACTTAAAAAAAAATTATTATTTTTTTCTTTTCAAAATCATCTCAGTGTTCAGTTGTCATTGTAATTGTCCCATTCTTTATTAAACAGTCACTTATACAATGTAAAGTTTTAAATTGTGAATTAAAATGAAAAAGTTGATTTTTACATAACAGATTTATGTGGTTAGTTTTTTAACATGCAGGAAGTAGGCCAAGTCATCCATGGTTCTGTTACTCCGGCAGTGTTGATGCTGATGGGAGAAAAAAATATTACTGAATTGAAATCACTTAGCACAAGTTTCAATGGCCTTTCCAAACCAAGTTTTCATAGTATTGATTCTAACAATGTAATTGTATATTAATTTAATCAGGAAAGGGGAAAATACTTGTAATGAGCGTAATGTTTGCCATTCTGTTAAACAAAAGTTTCCTACCAAGCCCTTTGCACTGATATTCCTGGAGAAACTCTTGCTTGGTTGGTTGTGGGACAGGAGGGACAAGTCCGAATCTGTGGGGGGTTGTTAAAACATAAAACAAATTGTTACTTAAATAGTACACGGTACAATGCATTGTCATATTCCTGTATACACCCCACTTGGGATGGGAAACTCCAGGGGCCTGATTGGTGTCACACTTTCGCCCCAGCCCAAGCTAAAACAACTAATCATGATCTTTATGTGGGATCCAAGATGGCATAGCAGTGCGGTCGTGTATTCTGTTGTGTCCTCGTGTAAATAGCATGTTTTTTTGTTTTTTATCTTTTTTCGTATATATTTCTCTATCTCACTTTCCATCCTTTAACTACATTTACATTTTAGTCATTTAGCAGACGCTCTTATCCAGAGCGACTTACATGAGCAATTAGGGTTAAGTGCCTTGCTCAAGGGCACATCGGCAGATTTTTCACCTAGTCAGCTCGGGGATTAGAACCAGCAACCTTTCGGTTACTGGCACTACGCTCTTAACCACTAAGCTACCTACTTTCCTGCAACCCGCCTCACCCAATGTGGAACGGATTCTATTATTTCTTTATACCTTTTATCAAGAACCTACGGTTGAAACTAGCCAGCTACAGTTGAAGTCGGAAGTTTACATACACCTTAGCCAAATACTTTTAAACTCAGTTTTTCACAATTCCTGATATTTAATCCTAGTAAAGATTCCCTGTCTTAGGTCAATTCGGATCACCACTTTATTTTAAGAATGTGAAATGTCAGAATAATAGTAGAGAGAATTATTTATTTCAGCTTTTATTTCTTTCATCACATTCCCAGTGGGTCAAATAGTATATGTTAGCATTGGCTTTAAATTGTTTAAACTGGGTCAAACGTTTCGGGTAGCCTTCCACAAGCTTCCCACAATAAATTGGGTGAATTTTGGCCCATTCCTCCTGACAGAGCTGGTGTAACTGAGTGAGGTTTGTAGGCCTCCTTGCTCGCACACGCTTTTTCAGTTCTGCCCACACATTTTCTATAGGATTGCGGTCAGGGCTTTGTGATGGCCACTCAGATACCTTGACTTTGTTGTCCTTAAGCCATTTTGCCACAACTTTGGAAGTATGCTTGGGGTCATTGTCCATTTGGAAGACCTATTTGCGACCAAGCTTTAACTTCCTGACTGATGTCTTGAGATGTTGCTTCAATATATCCACATAATTTTCCTTCCTCATGATGCCATCTATTTTGTGAAGTGCACCAGTCCCTCCTGCAGCAAAGCACCCCCACAGCATGATGCTGCCACCCCGTGCTTCACGGTTGGGATGGTGTTCTTCGGCTTGCAAGCCTTCCCCTTTTTGGTTTTGGAGCAGTGGCTTCTTCCTTGCTGAGCGGCCTTTCAGGTTATGTCGATATAGGACTTGTTTTACTGTGGATATAGATACTTTTGTACCTGTTTCCTCCAGCATCTTTACAAGGTCCTTTGCTGTTGTTCTAGGGTTGATATGCACTTTTCGCACCAAAGTACGTTCATCTCTAGGAGACAGAACGCGTCTCCTTCCTGAGCGGTATGACGGCTGCGTGGTCCCGTGGTGTTTATACTTGCGTACTATTGTTTGTACAGATGAACGTGGTACCTTCAGGCGTTTGGAAATTGCTCCCAAGGATGAACCAGACTTGTGGAGGTCTACACATTTTTTTCTGAGGTCTTGGCTGATTTCTTTTGATTTTCCCATAATGTCAAGCAAAGAGGCACTGAGTTTGAAGGTAGGCCTTGAAATACATCCACAGGTACACCTCCAATTGACTCAAATGATGTCAATTGGCCTTTCAGAAGCTTCTAAAGCCATGACATCATTTTCTGGAATTTTCCAATCTGTTAAAGGCACAGTCAACTTAGTGTATGGCAGAAACATTTTAAAGGCAATGCTACCAAATACTATTTGACCCACTGGGAATGTGATGAAAGAAATAAATGCTGAAAGAAATAATGGCGCCGGAGAAGATGGCTGCCGTTTTACAGCCCTCTAACCAATTGTACTATTATGCGTGTTTTTCTGCGTTATTTGTAATTTATTTTGTACATAATGTTTCTGCCATCGTCTCTTATAACCAAAAAGAGCTTCTGGATATCAGGACAGCGATTACTCACCTCGTATTGGACGAAGATTTTTTCTTCAACGAGGCGGCCGCGAAGGATATCCTACAGACACCCGACAAGGCCCAAATCCCCATCATTCGCATGAGAAAGAGACGGAGATATCGTGGACGTAGGTCGGGGGCCTTGTAAGGATCCGACGGCGAGCGAGTAAACTGCCTCTCCCATCAATCCTATTAGCCAATCTTCAATCATTTGAGAATAAATTGGATGACCTAAGATTACGGTTATCCTACCAACGTGACATTAAAAACTGTAATATCTTATGTTTCACCGAGTCGTGGCTGAACGACGACATGGACAACATACAGCTAGCGGGCTATACGCTACATCGGCAGGATAGAACGGCTGACTCCGGTAAGACAAGGGGTGGCGGTCTGTGTATATTTGTAAAGAACAGCTAGTGCACAAAATCAAATACTAAGGAAGTCTCGAGGTTTTGCTCGCCTGAGGTAGAGTATCTTATGATAAGGTGTAGACCACACTATTTACCAAGAGAGTTTTCATCTATATTTTTCATAGCTGTCTATTTACCACCACAAACCAATGCTGGCATTAAGATTGCACTGAATGAGCTGTATAAGGCCATAAGTGAACAGGAAAACGCTCATCCAGAGGCAGCGCTCCTAGTGGCAGGGGACTTTAATGCAGGGAAACTTAAATCCGTTCTACCTAATTTCTACCAGCATGTTAAATGTGCAACCAGAGGAAGAAAAACTCTAGACCACCTTTACTCCACACACAGAGACGCATACAAAGCTCTCCCTCGCCCTCCATTTGGCAAATCTGACCATAACTCTATCCTCCTGATTCCTGCTTATAAGCAAAAACTAAAGCAGGAAGCACCAGTGACTCGGTTAATAAAAAAGTGGTCAGATGACGCAGATGCTAAGCTACAGGACTGTTTTGCTAGCACAGACTGGAACATGTTCCGGGATTCTTCAGATAGCATTGAGGAGTAAACCACATCAGTCACTGGCTTCATCAATAAGTGCATCGATGATGTCGTCCCCAGAGTGACCGTACGAACATACCCCAACCAGAAGCCATGGATTACAGAAAACATCCGCACTGAGCTAAAGGGTAGAGCTGCCGTTTTCAAGGAGCGGGACTCTAACCCGGACGCTTATAAGAAATCCCGCTATGCCCTCCGACGAACCATCAAACAGGCAAAGAGTCAATACAGGACTAAGATTTAATCGTACTACACCGGCTCTGACGCTCGTCGGATGTGGCAGGGCTTGAAAACTATTACAGACTACAAAGGGAAGCACAGCCGCGAGCTGCCCAGTGACACAAGACGTCCAGACGAGCTAAACCACTACTATGCTCGCTTTGAGGCAAGCAACACTGAAGCATGCATGAGAGCACCAGCTGTTCCGGATGACTATGTGATCACGCTCTCCGTAGCCGATGTGAGTAAGACTTTTAAGCAGGTCAACATTCACAAGGCCGCAGGGCCAGACGGATTACCAGGACGTGTACTCCGAGCATGTGCTGACCAACTGGCAAGTGTCTTCACTGACATTTTCAACATGTCCCTGACTGCGTCTGTAATACCAACATTTTTCATGCAGACCACCATAGTCCCCGTGCCCAAGGACACTAAGATAACCTGAAGTGCTTTGAAAGGCTGGTCATGGCTCACATCAACACCATTATCCCAGAAACCCTAGACCCACTCCAATTTGCATACCGCCCCAACAGATCCACAGATGATGCAATCTCTATTGCACTCCACACTGCCCTTTCCCACCTGGACAAGAGGAACACCTACGTGAGAATGCTATTAATTGACTACACCTCAGCATTCAACACCATAGTGCCCTCAAAGCTCATCACTAAGCTAAGGATCCTGGGACTAAACATCTCCCTCTGCAACTGGATCCTGGACTTCCTGACGGGCCGCCCCCAGGTGGTAAGGGTAGGTAACAACACATCTGCCACACTGATCCTCAACACAGAGGCCCCTCAGGGGTGGGTGCTCAGTCCCCTCCTGTACTCCCTGTTCACCCATGACTGCATGGCCAGGCACGACTCCAACACCATCATTAAGTTTGCCGACGACACAACAGTGGTAGGCCTGATCACCGACAATGATGAGACAGCCTATAGGGAGGAGGTCAGAGACCTGGCCGTGTGGTGCCAGGATAACAACCTCTCCCTCAACATGACCAAGACAAAGGAGATGATTGTGGACTACAGGAAAAAAAGAGGACTGAGCACGCCCCCATTCTCATCGACGGGGCTGTAGTGGAACAGGTTGAGAGCTTCAAGTTCCTTGGTGTCCACATCACCAACTAACTATCATGGTCCAAACACACCAAGACAGTCGTGAAGAGGGCACGACAAAGCCTATTCCCCCTCAGGAGACTGAAAAGATTTGGCATGGGTCCTCAGATCCTCAAAAAATTATACAGCTGCACCATCGAGAGCATCCTGACTGGTTGCATCACCGCCTGGTATGGCAACTGCTTGGCCTCAGACCGCAAGGCACTACAGAGGGTAGTGCGTACGGCCCAGTACATCACTGGGGCCAAGCTTCCTGCCATCCAGGACCTCTATACCAGGCGATGTCAGAGGAAGGCCCTCAAAATTGTTAAAGACTCCAGCCACCCTAGTCATAGACTGTTCTCTCTGCTACCGCACAGCAAGCGGTACCGGAGTGCCAAGTCTAGGTCCAAAAGACTTCTCAACAGCTTCTACCCCCAAGCCATAAGACTCCTGAACAGCTAATCATGGCTACCCGGACTATTTGCACTGCCGCCCCACCCCATCTTTTTACGCTGCTGCTACTCTGTTAATTATTTATGCATAGTCACTTTAACTCTACCCACATGTACATATTACTTCAACTACCGGTGCCCCCGCACATTGACTCTGCACCGGTACCCCCCTGTATATATAGCCTCCCTACTGTTATTTTATTTGACTTCTGCTCTTTTTTTCTCAACACTTTTTTGTTGTTGTTTTATTTGACTTTTTTATAAAAAATAAATGCACTGTTGGTTAAGGGCTGTACGTAAGCATTTCACTGTAATGTCTGCACCTGTTGTATTCGGCGCATGTGGCCAATAACATTTGATTTGATTTGATGTAAACATCTTACCCACTGGAATTGTGATACAGTGAATTATAAGTGAAATAATCTGTCTGTAAACAATTGTTGGAAAAATTACTTGTGTCATGCACAAAGTAGATGTCCTAACCGACTTGCCAAAACTATAGTTTGTTAACAAGAAATGTGTGGATTGGTTGAAAAACAAGTTTTAATGACTTCAACCTAAGTGTATGTAAACTTCCGACTTCAACTGTAACTAGCTACTTGCTATTAGCCACCGTTAGCGGTCTTCACCACTGTCCGTGGCCTGCACGACCTACCAGCCAGCTCTAGCCTGGACAATTATCGGCCAGTCTGCACAGCGTGCTATCGACCCAGAGCATATAGGATTTTCTGTCGGAATCACTGAATCACTGGACCTTAACACCAGATCATCGCAACTAGCTAGCTGCAACCGAATGGCTGTTGTTGGCTAATCACCACTGTCCCGACGCACCAGTTAGCCTTGAGCTAGCCTCGAGCCAGGCCCATCTTCCGGCTATCTACCTCTCTGTCAACCGGACGGGACGTCCTAGTGTCGACACGGAGCCCCGCCAATCCATCACGACTGGTCTGCCGACGTAATCGTCTGATGTGGTTTCAACAGGCTTCCCGTTGCGACGACCATGAAGATCCATCTGCTAGCCCCGGCCCGCTAGCACGCGCAATCAACAGCCGTGCTTCCTGCTCGCCTGTGCTGTAGCAGCCTACGAACTGCTCCCGGACTCACCTATTGCTGTTCACTGGACCTTATGATCACTCAGCTACACAGCTGATGCCTGCTGGACTGTTCCTTTACACGGTACCCCATCCTGTTTATCTGTTTAGCCTCAGCCCAAACTTTCGTCGCCATTACCAGTTGTTGTCTTAGCCCTCTCGAATAACACCTGTGATTGCATTATGCCTCTCTCCCATGTCAATATGCCTAGCCTATTGCTGTTTGGGTTAGTTCTTATTGTACTATTTCACTGTAGAGCCCCCAGTCCCGCTCAACCTGCCTCAGATAGTTCCTTTGTCCCACCCCGCATACACACGGAGACCGGCTCAATCGGTACCTCCAGTGATGCTATCTCTTTCATCGTTACCCAATGCTTAGGTGTACCTCCACTGTACTCATATCCTTCCATATCCTTGTCTGTACATAATGCCCTGAATCTATTCTACAACGACTGGAAATCTGCCCCTTTTATTCTTTGTACCCAACGCACTAGAAGACCAGTTCTTAAAGCCTTTAGCCGTATCCTTATTCTATTCCTCCTCTGTTCCTCTGGTGATGAAGAGGTTAACCCAGGCCCTGTAGCCCCCAGTATCACTCTTACTCCCCAGGCGCTATCATTTGTTGACTTCTGTAACCGTAAAAGCCTTGGTTTCTTGCATGTTAACATCAGAAGCCTCCTACCCAAGTTTGAGTTATTCACTGCGTTAGCACACTCTGCCAACCCTGATGTTCTAGCAGTGTCTGAATCCTGGCTTAGGAAGGCCACCAAAAATTCAGAAATGTCCATCCCGAACTACAACATTTTCCGTCTAGATAGAACTGCCAAAGGGGGCGGAGTTGCAATCTATTGTAGAGATAGCCTGCAGAGCTCTATCATACTATCCATGTCTGTGCCCAAACAGTTTGAGCTTGTACTTCTAAAAATCCACCTTTCCAGAAATAAGTCTCTCACTGTTGCCGCTTGCTACAGACCCCCCTCAGCCCCCAGCTGTGCCCTGGACACCATATGTGAATTGATTGCCCCCCATCTATCCTCAGAGTTCGTACTGCTTGATGACCTAAACTGGGATATGCTTAACACCCCAGCCGTCCTACAATCTAAACTAGATGCCCTCAATCTCACACAAATTATCAAGGAACCTACCAGGTACAACCCTAAATCCGTAAACATGGGCACCCTCATAGATATCATCCTGACTAATTGATCCTCTAAATACACCTCCGCTGTCTTCAACCAGGATCTCAGCGATCACTGCCTCATTACCTGCGTCCGTAATGGGTCCGCGGTCAAACGACCACCCCTCATCACTGTCAAACGCTCCCTAAAACACTTCAGCGAGCAGGCCTTTCTAATTGACCTGGCCTGGGTATCCTGGATGGATATTGACCTCATTCTATCAGTAGAGGATGCCTGGATGTTCTTCAAAAGTGCTTTCCTCCACGGGGGGTATGAAATGTAAAATAATAATAATAATAATAATGTATGCATTCACTAACTGTAAGTCGCTCTGGATAAGAGCGTCTGCTAAATGACTAAAATGTTATGTAAAAATATGTAACTATGTGTTGTTGTTGTTTTTATCGCACTGCTTTGCTTTATCTTGGCCAGGTTGCAGTTGTAAATTAGAACTTGTTCTCAACTGGCTTACCTGGTTAAATAAAGGTGAAATAAATAAAATAATTCAGTTTAGAATGAAATTAGTTTATTCAGCTGTGTTTGCTAGGGATGGGGGAAAAGTGTGATACCACTCCGGCCCCGAGGACTGGAGCTGCCCATCCCTGCGTCCACTATATCCTGTGCATATGCCAAATCAACTTTGATTTAATAACATAATATTAATGGAATATTAGTAAATTATAGTGAGAACTTGATGGCCCATAGTCCACCAATATGTAATGTAGATGAGCCATTGTTTACTTGACTGACCACGCTGGATATACATTCAGTTGTTCTGGTGGGTAGTTCACACTAGGTAGGAATCAATGCTGTATATAGGCAGGCAATGTGCTGAACAGGCAAACCTAGCAAACTATTAGTCGATTACCAACAATTAATTATTGAATCACAAAGCATAACAAAAAATACATAAAGCATTTCTTACCTCTCTTTCAGTGTTGGGGTTTGCACAACCACAACTTGTACAGCCTCAGGTTCCCTAGAAATCAGACTGTCTCCACCAATATCTCCCTGAGAAATACATGTTTGTTTGATGTTACTGTACCAAATGTTATAACTAGATGCATTTTTTGGGGGTAGTCCTGGGACGAAAATGCTGTCGACCACCTAGCATTATCATCTACAAACCAAACACACTGTCATGTCAACAAATTGCATATCTAGCTTTAGTTAGCTAACGTTAGGTAGTTGAAATAAAGGAAATTTGCATATTGTGGGGTTTATGCAGTGTAACAGTCCGAATACAGAATATGTTAGCTAGCTAAGTAACCGTGTTAACTAGCTTGAACATTGAACATACTAAGGTTAGCTGCTAAACGAAACCCAACATTTATCTACCAGTCCATGAGTGCAGTGGCCATTTCGGCGTCACACTTCGACCTTTCAAAATTAATTGCTGTGTTTCTGGATTGGTCCTTTTCTCTTTTGGGGTCGCCCACGACCTGCGGATTCCTGGTTTAATAACCCAATCTAAAGTATTTATTCTGGCGCATGGTGAAAAAGCTATAGCCATTGTGGAGTACAACTGGTTCTATTTCATGGTTCAGAGACTTTTCTATCCTTAGCGAGAAGACAGATAGTCTGGGGTTAAATGTCTTGGCAAGGCAGTCATTAGTCAAGCTCAGAGTGAAAGACCACAAAGACGTTGCTTACAGCTCAACAGGGAAATACTGTAAAAACGTCATTTTCATAGCGGCATGAGCATATGGGAAAGATCTAAAATCAACTGAAAATGTCTAAATCATATAATATTATGGTTAAATATATTTTGCAATCAGACGTAAAATCTTCACATAAACTATGTTGGTTATGGTCACTGTTCTCTGTTCTCTAAGCTATTTTCCGTGCCCGCGTCTGTGCAATGCCCACTGGGAATTTCATCTCTCCTCCTTAATTATCACCTTTTTTTTCCATTGACGATTTTAAAAGGAGTAGATTCTCTTAAATCCCACTTGCTATAATTAAAGCTTCTATGAAGATAATTTTAAAAAAGGGATCAAAGGTTGAATTAATTAGATGAGGCATACTTATGCGTTTAATTCAATTTATACATCTACGTTGGATATAGATATCAAGCTAGACAGACAATGTTTTAAGTACATTATTACTATGTATGAATGAATACGTTAATGCTATTGCATGTATAGTCTAGATAATGATACATAAACAATAACTGAATTTAAATTTCATTATGGTAGGCTACTGACAATTACCTCTTGCACAAAGGGTCTTATTTTGACAACTCACTTGAAATCGTGTTGCCACCTAGTGGATTGTTGTATGTTCCCAAGAGGGAGGGAGGGAGGGAGAGTGAGTGAGTGAGTGAGTGAGTAAGTGAGTGTGAGAGAGAGAGAGAGAGAGAGAGAGAGAGAGAGAGAGAGAGAGAGAGAGAGAGAGAGAGAGAGAGAGACTAATATAATATGATCAAACCACTGACTTCACGCTCCTGGCAATCCAGACTTGTGCCTATGGACTGGTAACTGGGAGTCACAGGTGTCGATAGAATCAGTTCATTGATTAAGATCTAGATTTAAAGGCTTAAGGTTCTCCAACTGACCTCATTGACCTCCTGCTCCCTGGGTACATCCCTGTACCCCTTAAACCGTCTCATTGTTGTCAATGGTAAATATCGATTCCATCAGCCAGTTCTGCTTAATTGAGGGGAATTTCATGGTATTGAATGGGAAATGCAATATCCGGATGGTGAGATGTTATCTCATTAAGAAGAGATAAATATTTGATCAGCTAATGCATTCTGGGTGTAGCCTTCCCAGGGTTACAGGCTGATACATTTAGCATGAGGACACTAAAACTTGCTCTGGAAGGATAAAACTCAGGTTATTACCTGCCTGATTGCTGGTTTCAGACACTCTTTAGGGAACAAAATACTTAAAAACACTATTACTGAAGCTATTGTATAGAAAATATGTTTTAACCCACCCCAAGAAGGTTTAAATGAACAATTCTCATAATTCTGTTGGTAGTCTCTGGAAACAAGAATACCTTTATAACATTTAAATGGTTCTTTCTTTCATCTATTAGGGTAGCCTAAAATCACAGTCTTGTCAATATAGTTACACTATTGTTATAATGATTTCAGTGAACTTTAAAGTTATTGTACCAGATTTCCTCAGACAAGTCCTAAGTATGTGGGAGGTGCCCCCAGCCCCTCTCGTGCCAGCTCACGCCATTGTAGGATAAGGTAGCATTATTTATGCGCTAATGTCATGGCACTGCCTTCCTAATCAATGGGAATCGTATTAGTTTACATTACTTCCCGGGAATTGCTGAATTGAGTGTTTTACAGCTCGTGTAGTTATTTTGTATTAAAGCCCAGCTGAAAGAATTGCTCTATTATATCCTGACCGTTTAGACTACCCAGAAGGGTCTGTTCCGCTTGGATGCTCGGTGCAGTGAGTGCCTCGCCGAGGACAGCTCGTGTGCCTGCTCTGCTCCGATTAGGGGAGGGAAACTGATGCATCACAGTAAGTATCTTTAGATAACAGTCGCGGGGAGCTCCTGTTAAACTGTTCTCTTTACCTACATTGCAAACAATGAAAGCGACATTCATAGAGTAGGCTACTATTTTAATGTATTCGGTCGAGGATAGCCTACAATGCCTTGCACTCTCGAGTGAGGGACGGATATTCATAGTGCATACTCAGCCGCCGACAGCATCGCCACGATTCAACAGTGAATGTATGTGTACAGAATTTTGTTAGGAGTATCGAAACACGGATTATTTAAATGAAATGCCAATTGCAGGGATAATTACGCATACGGTAAGAATGGTGTTATTAATGTTATTATTATTAGGCTATTATTATTATTATCATTATTATGCTAGACTATTATAGCTTGT
The DNA here is from genome assembly GCF_020615455.1 of Coregonus clupeaformis. Lineage (NCBI taxonomy): Eukaryota > Metazoa > Chordata > Actinopteri > Salmoniformes > Salmonidae > Coregonus > Coregonus clupeaformis. Next base: position 45,715,379 of record NC_059203.1, read on the forward strand.
TATCTGTGTCTTGTTAACTTAATCGAATAGACTCTTTATTGTCAAAATAGTTTATTTATTTGCTTTAGCCTTGTTTGCAATTGTATTTCATTCATGTGGAATTGTTCAACCAGTGTTCGAAACTATAGTAGCCCAAGCCCGTATAGGCTTATAGCCCACACTGCAGGTGAAAAGGCACCTCTGTAACTTTCCCGTGAAAACTCATAACCCATAGCGTACTAGTGTTATCCCATATTTACATCAGTAAACAGGGTCCGCCATGCATTTTAAGCGCGCGTAACCCACTTGGAGTTGTAGTGATCTGTGGCCCCATCTATCAAAGGTACGTGTGCACAAAAAATGCTATAAACCTTGCGTGCACCAGTTTTCCCGGAAAGGTTGGTATTTATCCATTTTGAACTTGACGGGAAAGTGTGCGTATGTTCACGCAAATGTCAGACCATGCTTACCACAACTTCTATTGGTTGAGCAACTGTATTGCAAGCAATATGTTGGGTGAAATGAAGGTGTTTGACGCAAGGCAATTATAATAATGGTAGGCTAATAAAAATATGAAATCATTGACACATCATTAAACAGATACATTTGCCATTGGTAAGGAGATCACATAGCAGCATGACGCCTAATATATTTATTTTACTTTTATTTGGCTAAATCATAATCATATTGCAGGATGTCCCTCCTTTTCTGACATGACTGGTTTATTCCCGCTACACAACAAATATTAGGCTACCATTTATCCATCGCTCATTCAATAGCCAACCATGCTCGAAAGTAAATAGACCAGTAGCCTGTTTAAAATATTTTACATTATGGGTAGACTACAGTATTGCTGTGCGATAGGAGCATGAGCCTATCCCAAGGCAGGAGATAGAAACATAATCATGTATTGATAAACAAAATGATTGAACATCAATTCGTCTTTTGCATAAAAGTGTGGTCTGTAGTTAGTATTTACTTTTAAATAGTTCAATAGACAATCAATCTTGCACAATGCACGGCCAGTGTTTGGCACTCGCTGTAGGCCGCATCTTAGTTTAAAAACGTCACTGCAAAAGTTTAAAACATTTCGCCCACACCTCTACAGAAATGTGATCAAATTTGCCATTGCCCTTTCTTTTAGAAACTGTCATGATCCAGTTCCAACTTCTCCAAATCATACAGCAAATGAGGCCATTTTTGTTACCATAAAAGGTGAATGGAGGGCAATATCCAGGCAGGGATGAAACACTCGTTCACGAGCGCAGAAATATAGTATGGCTCTTATGTATCAATGAAAACATGCGTATATGTTGCATGTGACAGTTTGATAAATCACACTAATTTATTGCGCACGCAAATCCTAGAATCTCCAGTACTCCAGAATTTAGTGAGACATTTATGCACGTTTGATAAATGAGGCCACTGATTTGCCAGGAGTGTTGATTTTGTTCGGGAGCTGTTATGCTGGAAGGATGTATTCTATGAGTCACTAGTTGTGTGCCACCATGCGGATCAGTGCATGCAGATGTTTGGTAGCCTAATCTCTTGCGCTGACTCCCTATCATAATCCCCCCTGGATTTGCTGATTATGTAGTTGAACAGCAACTGCAGTCATAGTATCCTATGTCTAGCCAACTAGATTAAGCAAACAGAAATATTCCACAATGGCTTCTCTTCTACATGATCTCCATTTTGTACAGGCTATACAAGTGCACTTTTAGCAAAAAGGCATAGGTTCAGTCAGGAAACTTCAATACATATCAATAAAGTCAATATCAATATCCTAAATAGCATCCTTCCTAGTTTTCTTCTGCCACCATTCAAACTCATTTCCTAGCGATCAACACAGGACTAATCCGAACATCTGTCCATCAGCCTCATGGTACTCTGCTGCTGTTGCCCAGTGCCCTTATCTGATCTAGATGGGGGGCTAGCAGATGCGTCCACTCACACTCACTGTAGCCAGATGCACAACTAAACCTGCTCCTTTAATATGCATAATCGATATTTGAGCATCTGTTTGGTTTGAGCATCTGTTCCATTACTGGATGACCAAATGTGTTATTTATAGTGTATATTTGTACCTGCTTTCTCCACGGCTGCAAGAGTCCTCTGTGAGTTCACTTGAGTTACTGGTCAGGTGTGCTCTGAATGTGGAATGTATGATAAGGTGTGATATCTGTTTTGCTGTGGGAGATTAAAAGCATCCTTTAGATTAGTGATATAGATGAGGCTGTGCTTTGCTGTAAATTGGGTTTGTCTGTTAGCTATGAATGGATCCTCTGTCCCTTTGCACTTCATATGGACATTATCGAGAGCATTCCCACTGGGCACAGACTTAATTTCAACGTCTAGTTTTGCTTTACATTTGGTTGAGTTGACAACTAACCTGAATTCAATGTGAAATCAATAAAACATGTCACCATGTCATTGGATTTGGGTGAAAAGTTGGGTGAATAAAATACACAATTCCCCTACATTGATGACTTTTTGCAAATCCAATCAGTTTTCCACATTGATTCAACATCATCACATCAAATGTTTTTGTTGAAATGACGTGGAAACAATCTTGATTCAACCAGTTAGTGGGTTTCCTCAATCATGAATAACATGATAACAAGCACAAATTGTCCAGGCAGTCCTGTGTTGGAAATCCTTACCACTTCCTCCCCGCTCCTAGTTCCTGCGTTCTTGATGAAAGTAATCACGGGGCTGACATGCACCATGCAGCTCAATGGACACGGCAAGCACCCTGCAGAGACAAACCAAGCTTGGAATTACTTGGCTATCTGGCATAACTATATGATCTGCCAAAGACACATGGTTGGTTGGTTTATACATTGTGTGTTAATTGTTGCCACACATTTCAGTGACATTCTCTCAGACATGCATGTCTAGTGGTTTCTTGGTGGACTGGAGAGTGCCCTGGCAGATGCAACTTTGCAGGAAGTAGAAAAACAGGCCTTTAATGGTTAGCGTGCAGCAGGCCAACAGCCTGTCAGAAGTGATGTAGTGCAGAAGTGACATTAAATGGATTATGGGATAGTAACATTTAGAGACATGTCATAAAAATTTCATTGGATGGTTCCTGCTGGTATTGAGAAATTGTGTCATCAGGGATATTTTTATTTCATGTTTACCATTTTTTCCTCTCTCTAGGACTGGAAAACTTTTTAAAGAAAAGGGAATTCTTTGTTTTCCATTGTAGCCTATGGGGAACCATGTACATTTTGTAACGCTTCTGGAAAAAGATAGTGTCCCCAGCAAGCGACTAACGCGAGTGTCCATTAAGGTACTGTAACTGTTATTTTAACATTGGAGAGGAGTGCCTGGCAAACTCTCTCAGTACAAAAGAGAGGCATTGTGCCTGTTTCACACGTAAGGAACTCTTCAGCATTTTCTTCACATTTGAACTCATTTTTATCTCTTATTGGAGCAGGATTCAGTCAGGCAGCAGTGAAGTTCAGCCAAACGTGTCTGTCCCTCTTATCCAGTAACCGTGCAGCCTTGGCAGAAATCCCCTCCCCACTCACTTAGCTGTATCAATACGGTTGAGAGACACTGTATCAGTCAACATGTTGAAATAAAATAGATCTTTAGACCTTTTCCTAAATTCACGCTTGATAACGTGCTGAAATTATAATCTGGTTCTTTATGCACGTTATCATCACACCATGAAAGAAAAGTTTCTCAATATCAAGTAATTCCCCTCTATTGCCCTTCCCAGTAGTTACAGGAAATGTTATCATTTTGCATACATTCAATTGTATAGATAGGCCTTAAGCGTCTATCAGAGTCCAAAACATGTACACGTATGCTGTCACGCTCTGGCTCCGGGACTGTGTAGTTTGAGCCAGGGTGTATTCATTTGGTTGTGTTGGGTATAGGGTGTGTTCATTTGGTTGTGTTTGGTTTTGGTTGTAGTGTCTTGTCTCGTCATGTGACTCCCAATCGGAGGTAACGAGTGTCAGCTGTCGGCTCGTTATCTCTGATTGGGAGCCATATTTAACCTGTCAGTGTTCACCTTAGGGTTGTGGGTTTTTGTTCCATGTTTCAGTCTGTGTACTGAGGACTTCACTATCCATCATTGTTTATTGTTTTCTCGTTCGTGCACTTTAACTTTAATAAAGTCATGTTCGCTACAAACGCTGCGCTTTGGTCCACTCCTTCCGTAGACGGCCGTGACAGAAAAACCCACCACAAAAGGACCAAGCAGCGTATACAGGAACACCCGCAGGAGAGAACGCTGGTGGATGTCCTCCTCGGCTGGGGACATATTACGCAGGAGGAGGCCGTCCGGTACCGGAGGGCGATGAAGGGGGAGAACCTGGCAGGAGAGGAGCAATGGCGTCAGCAGGGCCATCGTCGGAAGGACGAGAGGCACCCCCAATAATTTTTTAGGGGGGGGCACACGGCATGGGCGACTGGGCAGCAGGAGGCTGCCACAGGGAGATGTGGAGAGAAGGCTATCGGATTACGGGAGCCATTGGCGAGTAGAGGGAGGGAAGTTGTTGTGGCACGGCGTGAGAGACTGATGTGTGTTACCAGTCCGGTCCGGCCCGTTCCTGATCCCCAGTTAAGGCCAGTGGTGTGTGTTCCCGGTACGGACCGGCCTGTTCCTACTCCACGCACCAAGTCTACGGTGTGCGTCGACAGCCCTGCCCGGCCTGTTCCTGCTCCACGCACTAAACCTACGGTGTGCGTCGCCAGCCCAGCCCGGCCGGTTCCTGCTCCACGCACTAAACCTACGGTGTGCGTCGCCAGCCCAGCCCGGCCTGTTCCTGCTCCACGCACCAAGCCTACGGTGTGCGTCGACAGCCCTGCCCGGCCTGTTCCTGCTCCACGCACTAAACCTACGGTGTGCGTCGCCAGCCCAGCCCGGCCTGTTCCTGCTCCACGCACTAAGTCTACGGTGTGCGTCGCCAGTCCGGTCCGGCCTGTTCCTGCTCCACGCACCAAGTCTACGGTGTGCGTCGACAGCCCTGCCCGGCCTGTCCCTGCTCCACGCACCAAGTCTACGGTGTGCGTCGACAGCCCTGCCCGGCCTGTTCCTGCTCCACGCACTAAACCTACGGTGTGCATCGCCAGCCCTGCCCGGCCTGTTCCTGCTCTACGCACCAAGCCTACGGTGTGCGTCGACAGCCCAGCCCGGCCTGTTCCTGCTCCACGCACCAAGCCTACGGTGTGCGTCGACAGCCCTGCCCGGCCTGTTCCTGCTCCACGCACTAAACCTACGGTGTGCGTCGCCAGCCCAGCCCGGCCTGTTCCTGCTCCACGCACTAAACCTACGGTGTGCATCGCCAGCCCTGCCCGGCCTGTTCCTGCTCTACGCACCAAGTCTACGGTGTGCGTCGCCAGCCTGGTCCGGCCTGTTCCTGCTCTACGCACCAAGCCTACGGTGTGCGTCGACAGCCCTGCCCGGCCTGTTCCTGCTCTACGCACCAAGTCTACGGTGTGCGTCGCCAGCCCGGTCCGGCCTGTTCCTGCTCTACGCACCAAGCCTACGGTGTGCGTCGACAGCCCTGCCCGGCCTGTTCCTGCTCTACGCACCAAGTCTACGGTGTGCGTCGCCAGCCCGGTCCGGCCTGTTCCTGCTCCACGCACCAAGTCTACGGTGTGCGTCGACAGCCCTGCCCGGCCTGTCCCTGCTCCACGCACCAAGCCTACGGGGTGCGTCGTCAGCCCTGTCCGGCTCGTTCCTGATCTCCGCACCAAGTCTGTGGGGCGCGTCGCCAGCCCATTCCGGTCCATTCCTGTTCCACGCACCAAGCCAGGGGCGCGTGTCGTCAGTCCGGCTCCGGCCAGCGGGGGCTAGACAGGACCAGGGGTACTTTGGGGGGTTGGAGAGGAAGTGGGGATCTAGGCCGGAGCCAGAACCACCGCCGAGGAGGTATGCCCACCCAGCCCTCCCTTGTTTAGCCCTTATTGAGGCGCGGTCGCAGTCCGCGCCTTTAGGGGGGGGTACTGTCACGCTCTGGCTCCGGGACTGTGTAGTTTGAGCCAGGGTGTATTCATTTGGTTGTGTTGGGTATAGGGTGTGTTCATTTGGTTGTGTTTGGTTTTGGTTGTAGTGTCTTGTCTCGTCATGTGACTCCCAATCGGAGGTAACGAGTGTCAGCTGTCGGCTCGTTATCTCTGATTGGGAGCCATATTTAACCTGTCAGTGTTCACCTTAGGGTTGTGGGTTTTTGTTCCATGTTTCAGTCTGTGTACTGAGGACTTCACTATCCGTCATTGTTTATTGTTTTCTCGTTCGTGCACTTTAACTTTAATAAAGTCATGTTCGCTACAAACGCTGCGCTTTGGTCCACTCCTTCCGTAGACGGCCGTGACATATGCACAGCAGTGTTCTAGAATGTTGTACCGTTGGCTTTCATACTTTTGGAATTCTCAGCATGGCTCAAGCAATTTCTTTGTGGACAGTGGTCTCAAAGCCACGTAGCTATGTCACAATGGGACCCTGGACTATCTCGTCTCTGCATCTGTGGATTCTGAATTACGCTTTAGTCAGTGCTTTGAGTTTTTGATCTATGGTTGCCTGTGTAGACATTTTCTAGCTCTTTTTTACCCCTTAGGTACTACTGTACACCTCTGCTTTGATTATGATATTGACTGCATCTACAGTGCTCTGCCAATGCCATAGTCCAGAAGGCCACTCATCTATGCACAGTCCCTACTGTGTGAGTGCAATCTCAGCTGAAAAAATCCTGTAATTCCATGGCACTATTAGGCAGGCCCCTAGTTGTCTAATTATTTTCTATGGAGCATCACGACTGTGAGGGAATTACTTTTATGACAAATAACTGTGCAGTCCAAGGGTCTTGACTCTGAGGTTGTCGCCACACTGGCACTTTAAAGAACAACAGGGCAAAGAGCAGCAAATAAAGACAAATGCTCTGTGTCAGTTCTTTAGCACCACTTTTCTGCTGCTCTCTGCTGTTTAAAAAAAAAGTAAACAGTGCTGTGTGATTTTTCATAACACCATTATGGATGAGGAGGAGGCTGCAGGCCGCTGATACTACTTTGCCGGTGCACAGACAGCGGTTTACACACCTCCTGTGTCATATCAGGGTGTTCTCTAGTACTCTGCCCGCCGAGGAGCCACATTGTTTCTTCATTGGGATCATTATGTGTAGTGTCAGTCATTGTTTTGGAGCAGGTATTGTTTTTGCCAAGCTGAATTGTCAGTGGTGTAGGCAGCAATCTTGCCATATGTATGCAAATGAGAATAGCAGAGAGACATGTACTATATATGAATACTTTAGAACATTTATACATTTGAATACCCATATCAATCACCCTGGCACAACGATAGATACTCTATGCTTTGTTTCAGAAGGGTTTTAACTGAGAGATATTTGACACAGACAATCCCTCAGGTCCATTCTCCAGTATAGTGTCAGGTCCAATGGTTTATTTATAGTGTTTTTAGACAGAACTGTGTGGGACTGAGGGACCAAAGGGTTTCAACAGAGGGTTTCTTTTCAATGAAAGAGGACATCCCTGACTGTCCATTCCTGTCAGCTCTAACCCTTTGACCTTCTTTTACACAAATTGGTTGTTTGTACAGCATCATGTTTTATTCCACGTGTTCTAAAAACATGAACTAGCTGACAGCAGCACAAAACTTGCTAAAAAAAAACCATTGAGCATTGAGCATCTTGTTCAAGCAGTCAATTCAAGCAGACAGATAACATGCACCTAAAGAAGTTATGAAGTAGCCCTTTCCTGCAGTCAAATGACCTAGTTGCCTCATGGGTGGAATGTTATTCATATTTTTCATAATTTTATAAATCATCAACATTATTTAAAAAAACGCCGAAAATCCAGTGTTTCTATGTCAAACGGTTTTGTTATATTTCAGTCTTCTGTGATGTATATAAAGTGTAATATTACGATGCAAACTCAAAATGTAACACATTTCAACTCTATATCTGACATGGTACAGGTGTCTTCTTTTTATTAAGCCCATAACCATGTGTGTGAGGTGTACTTTAATTTAGTTTAGTTTATTAATTCGACCATTTAAAAAAACGAGCACACATGAAACTTGAAAAAGTCATACATGCACATGAGTAAAATCATCAAGGATAACACAATAAAGTCTGGGACTTATTTCCATTGTGGTCCTCTTGAAACAAGATGGCTAGACAAGATGGAACACGGTTGAACAAAGTATGACAGCGAGATGATAAAACATAAAAACAAAAAGGAAGAACATCTATCTCATCATTGCAGTTACATCGTAGGGTATACTTTTGTATACACTCTGTGTGACCCTGATTTAGCCCACTGCAGTGAAAGGTTAATCTGTTGAAAAGTTTAGACCAGGACAGAGGGTCCTTGTACTTCAGCTCAAGCATTGAACTTGTTGAACTGTCAGTATTCTTGAATACGTAAAATATTTACCCCAATGAACCAGTGGGGTAATATTGATCATATTTGTATTATATATACCTCACATACGACCCATAATAAGACTAAGCAATTAGCCCATTAAATGTTTTTCTGACACCATAAAGACAATTTAGCAATATGTTAAGTTACAGTAAAAGAAAGGAATAAGAATTGCAATATCAAAAGCAAATATTTAATTAACATTGTAAAATGAATGACTCACATTCAAGGCATAAGTGTAAGTTACCAAGCATTAACAAGCATTACAAGGCATTATTCTAGGCATGATCAGAGAGAGAGAGAGAAACCATAGCCTGAAAGGCCATGCCCCAATAAGTCCATGGGGAGGAAAGAGAGAGTGTAGGTATCTCACCAGCACAGGTCTCACCAGAAAGAGAAGCTAAGACCCTTTTATAAACATTTTACCATGTTTAGATTTAAAGTCTGAGTTGTTTGCCAGTAGTATTACTGTAAAGTTAACCTCCAATCAGATATCAGACCTACAGGATGTAAAGAAAACAGAATGGGGATTGGCAAGAGCTACACAGAGAAGGCTGAATTCCTGAGAAGGCAATAAAACCTCTTGCATACAGTTGATAAGAGTCACTTCGGGGGCTGGCCCGCCCTACAGTAGCTCATCGTTTTACTGAAGTACTATATCCCAGCTAGCAACACTACAATGGCCCAATAACCCAACAATTAAAATCAGCCTACCTCCTAATGCATCTGTCTGCACTCTCCTGTTTTTTTTTTTATTCATAAAAGGTGAAAAAGCCAAAAAAGGCAATTTGTGTTAAAAGGCTTTTTATTTGCTGAGAGGCATTTGGTCAGCTCTAAGAGATCAGTCTACAGCTGGAGGTGTTGTGGTCTCACAGACCGTAGATTGGATTTCAATAAAACAAATCTCCTATTCTTACAGGATGGTAAATCATGTCTGCCACCTTTTACCTCCTGCCATTAAGGGATGGTAAAGGAGAATTCTGTCCAGATCTTTTCATTAAGTATTGTCTGAATTGAGGTATTTGCAGACTTTGAAGTTGGAAATACAGTGTGTTTGTAATGTAATAACATAGTTATTAAGGTTAGCTAAACATCCAATATGTATACATTTGTAAGTAGATAAAGTGAGATAGTTAATTTGTTTTGCCCTTGTACAGTAGTTACATTATGACATCTTCTACATCAAGGCAGCTCCATCTCAGTATTTCTTGCTTCATCATTCAGTTAGTTAACACCCTAGCTGTATTCCACTCATATTGCCTCAATCCTGTGTTGGGAAATATGTCAGAGCTAGATGTGGGCTTTTGGCTTAGAGGCACAACAATCCTTGGGGTGCGGTACAAACTGTGTTGTTCCTGCATCATTTCCTTACTCAAACATGGTGTGACACGGTCCCTCCTTGGGAACAGATTCAATTGAAGGCCGATTAAGAGCAACACCACACAACAACCAGCTTGTGTACATATCTGAGCATTGGAACTATTGCATTATTAACTATGCTTTATGTGAGGGCTTCTAACAACTGCTTTCCAAGCAATCACAGCAAGAGGTCAGGTTTGTGTTTTTTCTTCAGAATGCACTTAAATTGAAGACGAGGGAATTATTTTGATCTTTTAACACTTTGTTATCGTTGTACCACTGGGGGAAATGCTCTGATTTTGCAAGTATTTATGAGAGCAACTTACCCACTTGGCGGGGGAAAGAAGGCTTACAAATTACAGCCCCCCCCCATAGGGTGGGCCTGTAATTTGTAAGCCTTCTTTCCCCCACCATTTATTGGAATACAAATATGCTAAATAAAAACCACATGCCCCAGAAGGCATTGTTATTTTCTTTCCACATAGTTGAGATTAAAGAAAAGTTGGATGAATTGGGATCACTAGATGACTCAACAGAATGTCACAATGTTCTGGCGCTGTAGACACAGCAAGTTATGGTACTATCCGTTTGATGGTTTCTGGTGGAATGAATTTCAAAGAATACACTATTGTAAAACAAGTTTGACCAGAAACAAATACAAGGCAAATGGAATATCCTGATTCACAACAGTCTGCATTCTTTGGACTTTAGACAATTCATTATGAAAAACACAATGGTATCAATTCAAATGAACATGGACTGCTAGAATTCAACCTATTAATAGTGTGTTGTATCCGAAGCATGTGTTATTTATGTAGCAATTGTGAAGCATACAGTCTACTGATGGCTTTCTTTGTTTAATTATTAATATTCTGAGCAATACTTTACATTTCTTGGAAGGTTTCACACACTGCACAGCATAAGTACTCTTCGTGTACTGCTCTCATTTATACAGATAGGAAAATGTCCCCTGTTGCTCTTATACTGTAAGTGGAAATGTTTTTGCTAATGTTTTCAAGGAATTGCAGAAGTTTATGAAAGCTACATGCAAATAGCAAAATAATGACCTCCCAAGTGCTGCAAATAAGGGAGTCCTCCCTCATTCTGGTGCATTTTAAACATGGGGACTTGCCTGGGTGATTGACAGAACGTCAGCTGAAAGGGCAGAAAAGGCAAAGAATGATATGAACATGTTTATTTAGTGTTGAAGTGCTATCCAGGAGCACACTGGTGGACACGCTATCCATGCTAGAAAAGCAGGAAAATATGACTCCTGACGTGAATAATTGACAACTATATTCAAGGGAAGTAGGCCAACAGAATGGCTTAGTGTATATATATATATATATATATATATATATATATATATATATATATATATATATATGTATATAATCCACTATAGAGTACTGTGTATGAGGCGAGCAGCATTATCTAGTCTGCCTTACAAATTTACAAATCATCACGCCATCAAATATCTGCTGTCAAATACACATCAGTCACAGCAGATTATGAAAAGTCTCTTCTGTGCTTGCCATGTTAAAAAGGTCAGCAATTTAAAGGGATAGTTCGGGATTTTGGCAATGAAGCCAGAGTCAGATGAACTTGTGGAAATCATTTTAAGCTAATTAGTATTGGCTCGCAAAACTACCTCTAACTTCCTTCATACTGGACACAGATACATAAAAATGGTATCCACGAGTTCATCTGACTCTGGGGAAGTAGATGGCTTCATTGCCAAAATCCCTAACGATCCCTTTAAACTATCTTGAAGAATCCAAATAGTCTGTTTCATACAGTCATTTTAACAATGGAAATGTCCATATACTGTATGGCAGGCGAGTTATGATGTACTGTACCAGTGAACCTTGGATGTGATTCAATTTCCTATGAATGCAATAATTTTTTTATTTCGTTATTTATCCATGTGAATCATGTTGAGATAAATATCTATTTTACATTTACATTTTAGTCATTTAGCAGACACTCTTATCCAGAGCGACTTACAGTTAGCGCATGCATACATTTCTTTTATTTTTTCCTACCCCCTGTGGGAATCGAACCCACAACCCTGGCGTTACAAACGCCATGCTCTATCAACTGAGCTACATCCCTGCCGGCCATTCCCTCCCCTACCATGGAAGACGCTGTGCCAATTGCGCGCCGCCCCATGGGTCTCCCGGTCGCGCCGGCTACGACAGAGCCTGGATCGAACCAGGATCTCTAGTGGCACAGCTAGCACTGCGATGCAGTGCCTTAGACCACTGCGCCACTCGGGAGTTTTACAAGGGAGCACTGGCACAATTGTCATTGTGTGAAATACTCTTTATTTTTACTGTATTTTCTACAAGGGAATTCAAACATCCATGTCAAGTATGGTTGGGGGGGGGGGGGGGGGGGTTGATGTTGATGCTGTATTCTCGACCTCACAGAAAGGGTATTGCTGCATTCTTTGACCTCATTATATGGAGTTGAATTACTGCGCACGACTCCAATTGTTCAGTTTTTATTGGGTTTTATGATGAGGAAACACATTCTATAGTAATCCAGCTGGTGCGCGACACCACAGTGAGTAGGGGTTTGAGAGACATGATGATGTAAGTAATGAAGCCTGTAATATCACTCCCCTGGATGGTCTACGAGCTTTAACTGTCCACTGCCAACATCTAGTCACCACTGATAACACCCACTGTGTTTCAGCTGGTGCTTTTATCAGGGAACAGATGATGATGGTACCATTCTGTTAGTGATATGAGGCACTGATGTTCTAGCCTAGTTTCAGATATGTTAGTGCTTTAGCCAATCACTCTGACTATGGCTGCCATGCCATATGTCTGGCATAGCATGGCATGACAACGAAGGTCAGAGGAGTTGGCTACTAAATGACATGCATACAAATGGTAACAGTCTACTCGTATTCTGGTTGATTGGAGAAGTGGCCCGTGTAGCTCAGTTGGTAGAGCTTGGCGCTTGCAATGCCAGGGTTGTGGGTTTGATTCCCACGAGGGGCAAGTATGAAAATGTATTCATTAACTGTAAGTCGCTCTGGATAAGAGCGTCTGCTAAATGACTAAAATGTAAATTATTAATACTCCAACTTGTTACTTGTAGTTCTAGTCAATACTTTTGGATATTCAATCTATATTATTGCAATTATTACTGGAATATTTATTGATCAACCTACTTCTAAATGAGGATCAGAACAGGCTTCTTGAATAATTTCCTATATATTTAAACAGTACAGCAATTGTGTCATCAACAGCACTCTTGGACATCTTGATAGTTGAGCAGTTTTATAGTAGTGTCTCTGTTTATTGTGCTCCGAGCTGGCAGAGGCTGCACCGCTTTAGGATTATTCTATTTGACACTCATGAAACGGTAGCTGCATGAAACAGTAGCTTATTATAAGGTGAAGAAAGGGATTTTTGTGCTGTGTTTTAGCTTTAAACTGTCTACTCCTTTGTTCTGATGTTCATTATGGTGGTTATACCACAAGACAAACCAAAGCAACACACTGGGTGCAGACAGAGTATAATGAGATTCTCACAGACAGGAAGTGTTTCAGCGTTGCTTTAGCTTGCCTTAGCTTGGTTACATCCCAATACAAAGAACCATGAGAAGGAGAATGTAGGCATGTATATTCTGATGTTGATAGCCTTACATTGTGAGCCATGTAGTAGTTCATTACATTTTTACAAGTACTTGGCAGCTAAATGCTGAATTGCAGTACATAGTACATACAAGTAAACAAATCTCAAGATGCTTAAAAAGCAAAACAAATAACAATAAAACATATGAATAACATGAGTATAGGTCTGGACTGCAAAATTCGGAGTACTTCAAGCCTCAAACAGATGGTGCAACAGTCAATAGCACAAGGCTTAAGCAGAGGGAGGTGCAGGTGCAGGTGGTGAACAGGGGGAGCTGAGAAGCCAGATCAGGTCGTCCGGGGGCAGGTACCACAAGCCGGGTGTCTCACCATCTGCGTCTTCTCCGTGCGGTAGGACACTTGTAGGATAAGATCGATGCAGTTATTTTTTTTATCACCCCACTTACTCAAGATACAGTCCACTCATAACTTTGGAGGAATGCTTTTGAGCTATGAATTTCTCACTGCCAACTTGCCACTGCATCAGACCTGGAATAACTATAACTATGGGCTTAACTATAGTTTTAACTATGCTTTGTGGAAAGTAAGAACAAATAGTTACTTTAGAAGTGACTACAACTATTTGAATACAAATCCCAAAAACTATTTTAATACAGATCTCAGAAAGTAATTAAAATGAGGCCTCCCGAGTAGCGCAGTGGTGTAAGGCACTGCATCGCAGTGCTACAGGCGTCACTACAGACCCGGATTCGATCCCAGGCTGTGTCGCAACCGGCCATGACCGGGATACCCAAGAGGCGGTGCACAATCGGCCCAGCATCATCCGGGTTAGGGGAGGGTTTGGCTGGCCGGGATGTCCTTGTCCCATTGCTCTCTAGCGACTCTTTGTGGCGGGCTGGGTACATGCACGCTGACTCGTGTCGCCAGTTGTACAGTGTTTCCTCTGAATATTGGTGCGGCTGGCTTCCGGGTTAAGCGAGCAGTGTGTCAAGAAGCAGTGTGGCTTGGCAGGGTCGTGTTTCGGAGGACGCATGGCTCTCGACCTTCGCATCTCCCGATTCCGTACAGGAGTTGCAGTGATGGGACAAGACTGTAACTACAAAAAGGGTGTCACGCCCTGGCTCTGGGGACTCTTATATGTTGAGCCAGGGTGTGTAGGGTCTATGTTTTGTGTTCTATGTTCAGTTTCTAGTTCATGTGTTTTCTAGGTTGGCCGGGGTGGTTCTCAATCAGAGGCAACGAGAATCAGCTGTTGCTTGTTGTCTCTGATTGGGAACCATACTTAGGCAGCCTGTTGTGCACTTGTGTTTTGTGGGATCTTGTTCCGTGTTGGTTTGTGTTCATGACCGATGACTTCACGTTTCGTTTGTTGTTTTGTATTTTGTATCGTGTTGCCAGTACACTATTAAAAAGATGTACGCATATCACGCTGCGCCTTGGTCCACACATTTCGACGATCGTGACAAAGGGGTAAAAAATGAACTACTTTTGTAAACAATTTGAATATATATCTGAGAAAGCAACTGCTTTTTACAAATATTTGAATATTTGAAACACAACCATTCTTAAAAAAAAAATCCGATCCACTCTTTCGACCAGCAAAATAAAGTTCTGAACCGGTTCGAATCTCCCCAAAAAGTAATGGTCTATATTGCTCCTTTCTGTTCCTTTTTAAACCTCTGAAATTGACATGTTTTTACATTTAGCTCGACATTAAATTACTTCACCAATCAGTGCAGATAGAGCAGCTTGCTATGAACTTGTCTGTCCAATGTTTAAATTCAATGGACAGACAAGTGTAGGGCACAAGATGCGACTAACATTTTGCGGGTGGGGAGAGAGCGAGAGAGGGTGGAGGAGGAGGTTTGGCTTTAAGCACTGGGCATCTTGTGATGACATGCATTATCTGAATTAGGCCCACAGAATTATACCTAAAGAGGAGCGGCTTCTGTTTGTATTTATTTATTTATTTTTATTTAACCCTTGTTTGACCAGGTAACTTGACTGAGAACACATTCTCATTTACAGCAACGACCTGGGGAAAAGTTACAGGGGAGATGAGGGGGGGATGAATGAGCCAATTGGAATTCTATGAAGGAACTTTGAATGTCTTTGAACTTCAGAGAGTTGGCTTAACGTTGGAGCAGAGCTAGCTAGCTAGCTAGCTATCAAGCTTGTGTGTTAAATAAAAACACGTCTTACCTGTTTGTAGTTAATAAATCCAATGTGAAACATGATAACTATGGTATCCTTAACTAGCATAAAAAAAACGGATAATCCATATTCTTCTCAAATAAAAGATTTCTCTCCCTAATTTCTGAATCACGCTTGTAATGTCAGTAGGCTAAAGTAGCCTATGCTTCGGAGGGGGAGGGGCAGATAGCCTACATGCACACACACTGGCAAAGATTGTCAGCTGTCAGGCACACACTGGAATATGTTTGTGACAGAGTGAGGGATTTGCATTTTTTTGTGGGACAGAAATGCTTGGAAAGTGAAATAACGTTAATAACTGGTTCCCATGCTTTTAAGATAACGGTTCTGTTCCGGAACCGTATAGATCACTTTCGTTCCTGGTTCTGATTCTGTTCCTCGAAAAATGCCATTATTTTACGGTTTTTGGTTCTGTTTCCCAAACTGGTTCCAACCCCTGATTTGAACACCAAACCATGTGCTTATCATCACATATTTTTTATAATTCAACTAACTGTTTTAGTTATTGGTTCTTCGTCAAATATTTGGCAGCCATCAAATACATATTCTTTGTTTGAAAATTACTTGCAAATATTGAAATATTATTTGGTTTTCAAAGAGGTATTCAAAATACTTTCAAATATTTTTTGATTTTCTGAGATCTGTATTTGAATATCAAAGAAAATAGTTGCCTTTTAGTTTAAACTATATAAACTATATTCGACTACCTTGAGTATTTAAAAAGGTCTGCACTGCCCAGGTCTGTACTGCATTGTAATCCCCTTTTTGGATCAAGGAGACCGTAGAAACATCCAATCAAAACAGCTAGCTAGCTAGTAGCTAGCATTGTTAGCTAGCCATCTTGAAAAGCTGATTTGCCATTCATTCTTGGGTAGGAAATAATTTTTTTTTATCCAGACTAAATCTATACATGTTTGGCTATTCAAAAACATTACAAAAAACACATACAATTATTACATATTTCTAAAATATACAGGAGCTCTGTGCCTGCCAATGGGCGCAATGGCAACTAAGGTCCAGGGCAGTTCCGTTGGTAGGTCAACCTGAGCATCCACAAATAAAGTTAGTTATTTCTGAATTAAACCACATTCATAATTATCATTAAGATCTATTTGTTGGATTTCAGGCTTTATTTTAAATGTTTAAGTAGGACATTGTATGGATTTTCACCATTACAGAGTATGATGCCAAGTCTCAAAAAAGGCTTTTCAGTCAATCATATTTCATGGCTTTTTGAAAAGGCTCACATAGCTTGTTTTTCCACTCACAGCTGTCACCCAGTGTTAGTTATGAAGATGAGAGGTTACTCTTAAAAACGTTCTCTGTAAAGCTAACATTCATCAAGGTTTTACATGGTCTATAATAGTTTTGTCTCTTTTCATTGTCAGTATCCTTTTTTAGCGTTATGATATCCGTAACATCCATGACGTTTTTTTCTCACCCACCTACACACAATACCCCATAATAACAAAGTGAAAACATGTTTTTAGCGTTTTATTTGCAAATGTATTGAAAATTAAATACAGAAATATCTAATTTAAGTAAGTATTCACACCCCTGATTCAATACTTTGTAGAAGCAGATTTGACAGCGATAACAGCTGTGAGTCTTTCTGGGTAAGTCTCTAAGAGCTTTCCACACCTGGATTGTGCAACATTTGCGCATTATTCTTTTCAAAATACTTCAAGCTCTGTAAAATGGGTTGTTGATCATTGCCAGACAACCATTTTCAGGTCTTGCCATAGATGTTCAAGTAGATTTCAATCAAAACTATAACAAGGCCACTCAGGAACATTCATTATCTTCTTGGTAAGAAACTGCAGTGTAGATTTGGCCTTGTGTTCTATGTTATTGTCCTGCTGAAAGGTGAATTCATCTCCCAGTGTCTGGTGGAAAGCAGACTGAACCAGGTTTCTTCTAGGATTTTGTCTGTGCCTAGCTCCATTCCCTTTCTTTTTTATCCTAAAAAACTCCCCAGTCCTTATCCATTACAAGCATACCCATAACATGATGCTGCCACCACTATGCTTGAAAATATGAAGAGTGGTACTTAGTAATGTGTTGAATTGGATTTGCCCCAAACATACCACTTTGTATTCCGGACAGAAAGTTAATTGCTTTGCCACATTTAAAAAAAGTAGTACTTTAGTGCAAATAGGATGCATGTTTTGGAATATTTTTATTCTGTACAGGCTTTCTTCTTTTCACTCTGTCAAATAGGTTACTATTGTGGAGTAACTGCAATGTTGTTGAGCCATCCTCAGTTTTCTCCTATCACAGTCATTAAACTCTGTAACTTATTTAAAGTCACCATTGGCCTCATGGTGAAATCCTTGAGCAGTTTCCATCCTCTCCGACAACTGATTTAGGAAGGACGTCTATATCTTTGTAGTGACTGGGTGTATTCATACACCATCCAAAGTGTAATTAATAAGTTCACCATGCTCAAAGGGATGTTGAAAGTCTTCTTTTTTTTATTTCATCTACCATTAGGTGCCCTTCTTTGCAAGGCATTGGAAAACCTCCCTGTTGTTTGTAGTTGAATCTGTGTTTGAAATTCACTACTTGACTGAGGGACATTATAGATAATTGTGTGGGATACAGAGATGAGATAGTCATAAAAAAAATATGTTAACACTATTATTGCACACAGAGTGAGTCCATGCAACTTATAATGTGAATTGTTAAGCACATTTTTTATCCTGAATTTATTTAGGCTTGCCATAAAAGGGGTTGAATACTTATTGACTCAAGACATTTCAGCTTTAAATGTTTTTTTTATTTGTAATAATTTCAAAATACATAATTCCACTTATGTGGTATTGTGTGTAGGCCATTCACAAAAAAAATACGCAATTCAATCCATTTTAAATTCAGGCTGTAATACAACAAAATGTGGAAAAAGTCAAGGGGTGTGAATACTTTTTGAAGGCACTGTATATAAAGAAATGCAAAAAATCCTATTAGGGTGTCTGGTCATGTATACAGACTACCTATCATTATGTAATCCTAAGATACTATGCCTTCTGCTGGCATTTTTTAAACATTCCAAATTACAACAAATGTGTTATGATAGATTTTGGTCAAGACATCTTTAAGATTAGAATGTCTATTTCAGACTCTGAAACATCCATAACGGAGGGTGTAACATCCATAGTGGTCATTTTTTGCTCTCTAAAGTAAGAATTGAAAATACTTTCTTTTATTGTATATTTTTTGTTCAGCCAAGCCTTTTCTTCATGTTTTGACCTAAGACTAGCAAACTCACAGACCATTGGTAATATGCTCAGTCTCCCCAAAAAGCGTGTCCATTTCATGAAACATCCATAACACTTTTTATTAGCTTTTTTTCTCCAACATGCCAATATTTAGAAGTCCGCTTTTTTTGTGTATACATAAGGTTGCAAGGGGAGTGTATATTACTGTTAACGTTGTAAGTTTAAGATTAAACTACCAGAATTTTGGTAACTTTCAAGGATTCTTTATAATTTATCACAAGACATCTAGTGGCCCTTTTCGGTGTCTGTAATTATCTCTGGCCCTCTGTGTGGACTTATCACATGTAAAATATACCAAATAATAAAATAAGATTGTTTTAAAATAACAAAATAGATGACAAAGCTGTAAAACATGATCCTAAATATAAACTGTCAACCATTTGTGTTTAATATGAGGGTTTCAGCATGAAATATCCTTTATATGTTTTTTACACACTTTTATTTATTTTACAATGTCAATGTTTTTGTTGTAAATGTTTTGACGCCAAACTGGTGGCAATTGTGAAAAAAGTCAATAGTTGGAAGAGTTGCATTGATTGCCATTGATTACCATTGATTACCTGTTAATAACCAAAATTACTGAAGATTCTGGTAACTTTCGTAAATTACCTGTAGCTTTGCAACCCTAGATATACACTCCCTCCAAGAGGTACTATAGACACACACATCAAAAGTTTCATTTCTATTTTCTTTGTCCATTCTGTGAGACATTAAAGTTGTGATTTTGCGTGCCATTATGCTGAAATCACCCTCCATTCTTATATGTAGCTATTTTATGTACTTCCTTACAACAGTTTTGAATGTTTCTGTTCCCATTCATGGATGTGCTTTACCCTGAGAGGGACTGTTGTAATGCTGTCATGGTGTGAACTGGCTGTGGGTGTTCCGTGAACCTTTCTATTACATCAGACTGTGTTTGGCAGGACAATGAGAGGGAGAGAAATCCCAGTTAAGAATCCAAAGTAAATAAATGTCCGGTAGACCATGTCTGTAAAAACCTTTATCACAGTTGAAGTTCATATGGTTTGTGATTAATTAGGACACCTGTAGTCATTACTGAAGCATTACGAATGCTCAGTAAAATACAATAGCTGATAATTATACAGTAGCTTATGTAATAACTCATTCTGTCATTCTCTCAACTCTATTGAGGCATAGTGTTTTGTACATTTTGAGCCTACCTTTGTCTCATAAGTATGTGTTATTATTACCATAATAAGATATCACCATAGGCATATGCTATGATGTATGTATCCTGGTAAGTATACTGTAGGTATACATCATTCAGGAAAGCTAATCAATGGTCAGTTATCTGACCTCCATTGCTCACCATGCACCATTTGGTACAATATCATGCCATGTCTCCATTTGACCAAGTCACACTACAAATTAAAGGAATTGTACATCGCAAAGCTTCTCACAGAACAGCCCTCAGGGTACAAAGCTATACTGAAAAAAAAACTAAACGCAGCATGCAACAATTTCAAATATTTTACTGAGTTACAGTTCATATAAGGAAATCAGTCAATTGAAATAAATAAATTAGGCCCAAATCTATGTATTTCACATGACTGGGAATACAGATATGAATCTGTTGGTCACAGATCCCTTAAAAAAAGGTAGGGGCGTGGATCAGAAAACCAGTCAGTATCTGGTATGACCACCATTTGCTTCATGCAGCGCGACACATCTCTTTTTCATAGAGTTGATCAGGCTGTTGATTGTGGCCTGTGGAATGTTGTCCCACTCCTCGTCAATGGCTGTGCGAAGTTGCTGGATATTGGCGGGAACTGGAACACGCTGTCTAATTCTCTAAAACGATGTTGGAGGGGGCTTATGGTAGAGAAATGAACATTACATTCTCTGTCAACAGCTCTGGTGGACATTCCTGTAGTCAGCATGCCAACTGCACGCACCCTCAAAACCTGAGACATCTGTGGCATTGTGTTGTGTGACAAAGCTGCACATTTTAGAATGGCCTTTTGTTGTGCCCAGCACAAGGTGCACCTGTGTAATGATAATGCTGTTTAATCAGCTTCTTAATTTGCCACACCTGTTAGGTGGATGGATTATCTTGGCAAAGGAGAAATGCTCACTAACAGGGATGTAAACAAATTTGTGCACAACATTTGAGAGAAATAAGCTTTTTGTGCATATGGAACATTTCTAGGATATTTTATTTCAGCTCATGAAACATGGGACCAACACTTTACATGTTGTATTCATATCTTTGTTCAGAGTATTTAAATGTTGCAGTTATCTTTTGACCCTTTGCGTAAATTAAACACTCCTGCCATAATGCCGAAAATGTAACTACTTTGAAACATGATTTGTGTGTCATTCATTTGTAATTCACGGTGGTATAATATACAGTCAGTCTTCATTACATTTTAATGAGGACAAATAGAAACTGAAACTGTCTTGCATGAACCGAACAAATGTAATTAAAGCAATTCAATTCTTTACAGATGTATTATTATATCAACAAATTATATTTACAGATATAGCTATATATAGACAAGGCATACAAGGTTATGCATGTGATTGAGGTGGTCCAAATGAATAGTTGATCTTGCAACCAGCTCTTCCAGCTGTTGCTAAAGGAAATAAATATTGTCAATAAGCAGAGTGAGGAAATATAGCTTCAATCTTGAGGGAGAGGGATTAATTAGAGGACACTGATTGAAATAAATAAATATATTAAATGTGACCCACTCAGACAAATCCAGGCTTAAGTCTCAGACCTTATTTTCAGAAAGTGAAAAAAATACAATATTCCCATATTGATTTCCTGCTCCTAGTGTTTTGAAACATATGATTATTGCATTACTCAAGTGTGTCTTTGAAATGTAGTATTACAATTCAGTTAGCAAGAACTGAAGGAGACATTCAGTGCTGCTTCTGCCTCTGTTTCGATAGTGAAATGCTAACAAGAGCCTGGTTGTGGCGTAATGGGATGGTGTGGGTTATTATATTATTATATACTTCTACTCTATGAATAAACATGTATATACCCGAGGGACATAGGATTATTGCAGCTTGTTTTTTATAGAAGCTTTGCAAATGGTACATTGCATTACTTAACATGTCATATTGCTGTAATACCTTTCTATCCAGTGTACACAGCGTTTCCAGAGGCAGCTTCTGACATTTGCCTCAGACTTATTCTTTATTCTTCTCTCAGACTCTGTGGCAAGCTGCATACATCTTACTGCCTGCCCCCACTGTGTCCATTTACATATCTACTTCCTCTCCCTGCTACTCAAAACCAAATACAGTGAGGGAAAACAGTATTTGATCCCCTGCTGATTTTGTACGTTTGCCCACTGACAAAGACATGATCAGTCTATAATTTTAATGGTAGATTTATTTGAACAGTGAGAGACAGAATAACAACAAAAAAATCCTGAAAAACGCATGCCAAAATTTTTTGAAATTGATTTGCATTTTAATGAGGGAAATAAGTATTTGACCCCTCTGCAAAACATGACTTAATACTTGGCTGCAAAACCCTTGTTGGCAATCACAGAGGTCAGAAGTTTCTTGTAGTTAGCCACCAGGTTTGCACACATCTCAGGAGGGATTTTGTCCCACTCCTCTTTGCAGATCTTCTCCAAGTCATTAAGGTTTCGAGGCTGACGTTTGGCAACTCGAACCTTCAGCTCCCTCCACAGATTTTCTATGGGATTAAGGTCTGGAGACTGGCTAGGCCACTCCAGGACCTTAATGTGCTTCTTCTTGAGCCACTCCTTTGTTGCCTTGGCCGTGTGTTTTGGGTCATTGTCATGCTGGAATACCCATCCACGACCCATTTTCAATGCCCTGGCTGAGGGAAGGAGGTTCTCACCCAAGATTTGACGGTACATGGCCCCGTCCATTGTCCCTTTGATGCGGTGAAGTTGTCCTGTCCCCTTAGCAGAAAAACACCCCCAAAGCATAATGATTCCACCTCCATGTTCTTGGGGTCATAGGCAGCATTCCTCCTCCTCCAAACACGGCGAGTTGAGTTGATGCCAAAGAGCTCGATTTTGGTCTCATCTGACCACAAGACTTTCACCCAGTTCTCCTCTGAATCATTCAGATGTTCATTGGCAAACGTCAGACGGGCCTGTATATGTGCTTTCTTGAGCAGGGGGACCTTGCGGGCGCTGCAGGATTTCAGTCCTTCACGGCGTAGTGTGTTACCAATTGTTTTCTTGGTGACTATGGTCCCAGCTGCCTTGAGATCATTGACAAGATCCTCCCGTGTAGTTCTGGGCTGATTCCTCACCGTTCTCATGATCATTGCAACTCCACAAGGTGAGATCTTGCATGGAGCCCCAGGCTGAGGGAGATTGACAGTTATTTTGTGTTTCTTCCATTTGCAAATAATCGCACCAACTGTTGTCACCTTCTCACCAAGCTGCTTGGCGATGGTCTTGTAGCCCATTCCAGCCTTGTGTAGGTCTACAATCTTGTCCCTGACATCCTTGGAGAGCTCTTTGGTCTTGGCCATGGTGGAGAGTTTGGAATCTGATTGATTGATTGCTTCTGTGGACAAGTGTCTTTTATACAGGTAACAAACTGAGATTAGGAGCACTCCCTTTAAGTGTGCTCCTAATCTCAGCTCATTACCTGTATAAAAGACACCTGGGAGCCAGAAATCT
Source organism: Coregonus clupeaformis (assembly GCF_020615455.1). Classification (NCBI taxonomy): domain Eukaryota; kingdom Metazoa; phylum Chordata; class Actinopteri; order Salmoniformes; family Salmonidae; genus Coregonus; species Coregonus clupeaformis. Next base: position 45,738,865 of record NC_059203.1, read on the forward strand.
TTCTGATTGAGAGGGGGTCAAGTACTTATTTCCCTCATTAAAATGCAAATCAATTTATAACATTTTTTAAATGCGTTTTTCTGGATTTTTTTGTTGTTATTCTGTCTCTCACTGTTGAAATAAACCTACCATTAAAATTATAGATTGATAATTTCTTTGTCAGTGGGCAAACGTACAAAATCAGCAGGGGATCAAATACTTTTTTATCCCTCATTGTACATCTCCCATTTGGCACTGTTCATCAAAACAATTAGGAAATTAAACAAATTCCCCAATTTAATCAATTAAAGAAAAAGACAAAACGCAATGCGGGTTCATTCAGATTGTTTATGTTGTATTCCAAGGAAAGGTGTGGTTCTGTGTATATCACAGGAGGCTGCTGAGGGGAGAACGGCTCATAATAATATCCGGAACGGAGCAAATGGAATGACATGGAAACCATGTGTTTGATGTATTTGTTATCATTCCACTTATTCCACTCCAGTCATTAGAACAAGAGCCCGTTCTCCCCAATTAAGGTGCAACCAACCTCCTGTGGTGTATATATTTATTATTCAGTCCTCTCAAAAAAACTTGTTGTTTTGGGGGGTTGGTGTTGAGCAGGCAAGATGAAAGGGAAATCTGTAATTCAAATTTCAACAATGCAGCAATTGATTGTGTCAGCCACTGAATAAATCAGTAATTGGATCATATTTGTCTTTCAACAGCAGAAGAATGACTATATGTAATACATATTCAAAGACTGACTATAACAAAAGCCCTGCATCAAAATTACCATGTAATGTTTAAAAGTTCACCATTAACTACTTTTCTACTAAACATAGAGAGCAGTTTCCTGAATAAAATGAGTAAGTATTACTGTATATTGTCTTTAGGGGAGCAGGGTACAGTAAGCTAATGTTTTAAAAGTACTGCCATGGGACTTTTGAGGCTTTTGAGGTTTGGGTACTGATTCCATGCGATACCCCTGGTATTTCTGCTGGGGAATAAAACACATCTGACGTTGACACTGTAGTGGGATCACTGGAGTTTTTTACACCCTATCTCTTGCTATGGCTTGCAACATTTATGAACATAAAGGTGAATGGGTATTATTATGTATAGGTATGCCACTGTATGTTTAAGAGTGAGCTCCTAAAATAGGCTTAAAAATTGGTTTCTCTGGAACTGTATTTGTAATGGATATAGAGATGCATGTCAGTAGTAATCGCTGTATCAAACATGAAAATCAGTGCAAATGTTTGTTGTTTTCCCTCTGTGAGTTTTTAGTTAATAGAATAGGCTCCAGCTTGACTTTGGGAGGGAGAAAAAAGGAGTAATGTATGTTTAAAAAAGAATTATAGTATGTCTGAACTAGCCCATCAGCACTTCTCTATAAAACAAATGCTGTGCATTCAGAGTTACATGTAATGGGTATTTGGTGAAAGAGAATATTGAGTCAGTTTATAACTAATTTAATTAATTAACTGATGTATACTTTAAGGCAATCTCTTTGTACATTTCTCTTTTAAGGCTTAATTTCTTATACATCCATAATTTACTAGATCTAAATATACAGTGCCTTCAGAAAGTATTCATATCCCTTTACTTTATTCACATTTTCTTGTGTTACAGAATGAAATTTAGATTTTGTTGTCGCTGGCCTTCACACAATACCCCATAATATAAAATTGGAATTATGTTTTTCCAATTTTTTACAAATTAACAAAAAATGAAAAGCTGAAATGTCTTGAGTCAATATGTATTCAACCCCTTTGTTATGGCAATCCTAAATAAGTTCAGGAGCCACATAAGAAGTTGCATGTACTCACTCTGTGTGCAATAATAGTGTTTAACAGAAGGTCCCTCAGTCGAGCAGTGAATTTCAAACACAGAGTCAACCACAAAGAACAAAGAGGTGTTCCAATGACTCGCAAAGAAGGGCAGCTATTGGTACAGTGGCTTGCGAAAGTATTCACCCCCCTTGGCATTTTTCCTATTTTGTTGCCTTACATCCTGGAATTAAAATAGATTTTTGGGGGGTTTGTATCATTTGATTTACACAACATGCCTACCACTTTGAAGATGCAAAATAAAAAAATGTGTGAAACAAACAAGAAATAAGACAAAAGAACTGAAAACTTGAGCGTGCATAACTATTTACCCCCCCAAAGTCAATACTTTGTAGAGCCACCTTTTGCAGTGATTACAGCTGCAAGTCTCTTGGGGGTATGTCTCTATAAGGTTGGCACATCTAGCCACTGGGATTTTTGCCCATTCTTCAAGGCAAACTGCTCCAGCTCCTTCAAGTTGGATGGGTTCCGCTGGTGTACAGCAATCTTTAAGTCATACCACAGATTCTCAATTGGATTGAGGTCTGGGCTTTGACTAGGCAATTCCAAGACATTTAAATGTTTCCCCTTAAACCACTCAAGTGTTGCTTTAGCAGTATGCTTAGGGTCATTGTCCTACTGGAAGGTGAACCTCCGTCCCAGTCTCAAATCTCTGGAAGACTGAAACAGGTTTCCCTCTAAAATGTCCCTGTATTTAGCGCTATCCATCATTCCTTCAATTCTGACCAGTTTCCTAGTCCCTGCTGATGAAAAACATCCCCACAGCATGATGCTGCCACCACCATGCTTCATGATGGTGTTCTCGGTGTGATGAGAGGTGTTGGGTTTGCGCTAGACATAGCGTTTTCCTTGATGGCCAGAAAGCTCAATTTTAGTCTCATCTGACCAGAGTACCTTCTTCCATATGTTTGGGGAGTCTCCCACATGGCTTTTGGCGAACACCAAACGTGTTTACTTATTTATTTCTTTAAGCAAATGTTTTTTCTGACCACTCTTCCGTAAAGCCCAGCTCTGTGGAGTGTATGGCTTAAAGTGGTCCTATGGACAGATTCTCCAATCTCCGCTGTGGAGCTTTGCAGTACCTTCAGGGTTATCTTGGTCTCTTTGTTGCCTCTCTGATTAATACCCTCCTTGCCTGGTCCGTGAGTCTTGGTGGGCGGCCCACTCTTGGCAGGTTTTTTGTGGTGCCATATTCTTATTTTTTTTTTAGAATGGATTTAATGGTGCTCCGTGGGATGATATTTATTTATAACCCAACCCTGATCTGTACTTCTCCACAACTTTGTCTCTGACCTGTTTGGAGAGCTCCTTGGTCTTCATGGTGCCACTTGTTTGGTGGTGCCCCTTGCTTAGTGGTGTTGCAGACTCTGGGGCCTTTCAGAACAGGTGTATATATACTGAGATCATGTGACAGATCATGTGACATTTAGATTGCACACAGGTGGACTATATTTAAGTAATTATGTGACTTCTGAAGGTAATTGGTTGCACCAGATCTTATTTAGGGGCTTCATAGCAAAGGGGGTGAATACATATGCACGCACCACTTTTACGTTATTTATTTTTCAGAATTTTTTTAAACAAGTTATTTTTTTTCATTTCACTTCACCAATTTTGATTATTTTGTGTATGTCCATTACATGAAATCTAAATGAAAATCAGTTTATATTACAGGTTGTAATGCAACAAAATAGGAAAAATGCCAAGGGGGATGAATACTTTTGCAAGGCACTGTAATAATAAATAATATGCACTGTACATACAGTGGGGAGAACAAGTATTTGATACACTGCCGATTTTGCAGGGTTTCCTACTTACAAAGCATGTAGAGGTCTGTAATTTTTATCATAGGTACACTTCAACTGTGAGAGACAAAAATCCAGAAAATCACATTGTATGATTTTAAAGTAATTCATTTGCATTTTATTGCATGACATAAGTATTTGATTACCTACCAACCAGTACGAATTCCGGCTCTCACAGACCTGTTCGTTTTTCATTAAGAAGCCCTCCTGTTCTCCACTCATTACCTGTATTAACTGCACCTGTTTGAACTCGTTACCTGTATAAAAGACACCTGTCCACACACTCAATCAAACAGACTCCAACCTCTCCACAATGGCCAAGACCAGAGAGCTGTGTAAGGACATCACTGATAAAATTGTAAACCTGCACAAGGCTGGGATGGGCTACAGTACAATAGGCAAGCAGCTTGGTGAGAAGGCAACAACTGTTGGCGCAATTATTAGAAAATGGAAGAAGTTCAAGATGACGGTCAATCACTCTTGGTCTGGGGCTCCATGCAAGATCTCACCTCGTGGGGCATCAATGATCATGAGGAAGGTGAGGGATCAGCCCAGGACTACACGGCAGGACCTGGTCAATGACCTGAAGAGAGCTGAGACCACAGTCTCAAAGAAAACCATTAGTAACACACTACGCCGTCGTGGATTAAAATCCTGCAGCGCACGCAAGGTCCCCCTGCTCAAGCCAGCGCATGTCCAGGCCCATTTGAAGTTTGCCAATGACCATCTGGATGATCCAGAGGAGGAATGGGAGAAGGTCATGTGGTCTGATGAGACAAAAATAGAGCTTTTTGGTCTAAACTCCACTCGCCGTGTTTGAAGGAAGAAGAAGGATGAGTACAACCCCAAGAACACCATCCCAACCGTGAAGCATGGAGGTGGAAACATCATTCTTTGGGGATGCTTTTCTGCAAAGGGGACAGGACGACTGCACCGTATTGAGGGGAGGATGGATGGGGCCATGTATCGCTAGATCTTGGCCAACAACCTCCTTCCCTCAGTAAGAGCATTGAAGATGGGTCGTGGCTGGGTCTTCCAGCATGACAACGACCCGAAACACACAGCCAAGGCAACTAAGGAGTGGCTCTGTAAGAAGCATCTCAAGGTCCTGGAGTGGCCTAGCCAGTCTCCAGACCTGAACCCAATAGAAAATCTTTGGAGGGAGCTGAAAGTCCGTATTGCCCAGCGACAGCCCCGAAACCTGAAGGATCTGGAGAAGGTCTGTATGGAGGAGTGGGCCAAAATCCCTGCTGCAGTGTGTGCAAACCTGGTCAACACCTACAGGAAACGTATGATCTCTGTAATTGCAAACAAAGGTTTCTGTACCAAATATTAAGTTCTGCTTTTCTGATGTATCAAATACTTATGTCATGCAATAAAATGCAAATTAATTACTTAAAAATCATACAATGTGATTTTCTGGATTTTTTTCTGGATTCTGTCTCTCACAGTTGAAGTGTACCTATGATAAAAATTACAGACCTCTACATGCTTTGTAAGTAGGAAATCCTGCAAAATTGGCAGTGTATCAAATACTTGTTCTCCCCACTGTAGGTAAAAATAGAAAAAAGCAGACAATGAATATACCTTTGAGCATGGTGAAGTTATTAATTACACTTTGGATGGTGTATCAATACACCCAGTTACTACAAAGATACAGGCATCCTTCCTAACTCAGTTGTCGGAGAGGAAGGAAACCGCTCAGGGATTTCACCATGAGGCCAATGGTGACTTTAAAACATTTACAGAGTTTAATGGCTGTGATAGGAGAAAACTGAGGATGGATCAACAACATTGTAGTACTCCACCATACTAACCTAATTGACAGATTGAAAGAATGAAGGCTGTACAGAATACAAATATTTCAAAACACGCATCCCGTTTGCAACAAGCCACTAAAGTAATACTGCAAAGAATGTGGCAAAGCAATTAACTTTTTGTCCCAAAGTGTTATGTTTGGGGTAAATCCAATACTACACATCACTGAGTACCACTCTCCATATTTTTAAGCATAGTGGTGGCTGCATCATGTTATGGGTATGTTTGTAATGGTTAAGGACTGGGGAGTTTTTCAGGATAAAAAAGAAATAGAATGGAACTAAGCACATGCAAAATCCTAGAGGTAAACCTGGTTCAGTCTGCTTTCCACCAGACACTGGGAGATTAATACAGCAGGACAATAACTGAAAAGTTGCTGAGTGGCCGAGTTACAGTTTTGACTTAAATCTACTTGAACTTCTATGTCAATACCTGAAAATGGTATTCTAGCAATGATCAACAACCAATTTGGTAGAGCTTGAAGAATTTTGAAA